>NW_026781824.1:0-173172 GCF_030144855.1 Hypanus sabinus
TCACCAATACCCAAGCCTTTTGGCTTTCGAGTGTCGAATTGAATGCCTCTCTCGGAGGTGGTAAGTGTGTACGTGACCGGATAATGTGCTGCTGGAGCAGCAAGGAAGGGGTGGAGAGAAGAGGCGAGAGAAAGGGTGCTAAGATTGTAGATACTGAAGAAGTGGTGTGCAACCACACCACCGACCTGTGCAGACAGAGCTGTTGAGAAGCTTAGATCCTGGTGATAGATATCCAGTGGAAGGGGGAGGTGTAATACTAGACGTCATCTCTCCCTTATACTCACCCCAATTGCCTGTCACACAGAGGGAGGAAGGAGGGAGCGGGGTCAACGTAGATGGGGAGCTTTTAGCAAATGGAATGAATCTCGGATACGGAGATGGGCGTAGTATGTGAGAGTATGTGAGTACAGTATGTGACAGGGGGTAGTGTGAAATAGAGGCGGCACAGCAAAAGAGAAGAGAGTCAGCACAGAAACAGAGAGAGGGAGAGGGAGGTAGTGACGTAGAGATTTCAGTGTGGACAGAGTGTGTGTGTGGGCGTAGAGTGAAGCAGGAAGAGAGAGGGAGGGAGAGAGTGAGAGAGAGAAAGAGAGAGTGAGAGAGAGAGAGAGAGAGAGAGAGAGAGAGAGAGAGAGAGAGAGAGAGAGAGAGAGAGAGAGAGAGAGAGAGAGAGAGAGAGAGAGAGAGAGAGGGAGGGAGAGAGAGAGAGAGAGAGAGAGAGAGAGAGATCAATAACCCATGGAAAGTACGATCAAACACGATCCTGGACAGACACAGAGTGAATCTCCCACCACACCATCCCATCGCACACTCCCGGGGTTAGACGTAGTGTGAAGATCCCTCCATATCGTCCCGTCACTGAATCACTGAGTCAGACATCGACCCTTTCGCACTCTAGCTCTCTGTTTGTTGTAGATGTAGTGTATACTGATTTCAGCAAACCATTTGATAACGTACCCCGTGGGTGGCCTATTGAGGAAGTAAAGAGGCATGGGATACAAGGCGAGATTGCCTTGTGGAGCCAATACTGGCTTGCCCATAGAAGGCAAAGAGAGGGTGTGTACTGGTCATATTCTGCCGGGAGGACAGTGACCCGTGCGGTGCGACAGGGATCTATTCTGAAACTCTTACTGTTCGTGATTTTTTTTAATGACCTGGATGAGGAATTGGAAGGATGGGTTAGTAGGTGTGATGACGACACAACGATTTGAGTTGTTATCGGTAGTGTAGAGGGTTGTCAGAGGTTGCAGCGGGACGTTGGTTGGATGCAAAATTGGTCTGGGAAGCAGGATTGAGAATTAGCAGATGGAGTTCAACCCAGATACGTGTGAAGTGGATTTGTTTGGTAGATTAATAATATGTCAAAATATATTATTAATGTTAAGAATCTTGGCACTGTGGAAGATCAGAGAGATCTTTGTGTCCGACTCCACTGGACGCTCAAAGCAGCTGCGTAGGTTGACACTTTGGTTAAGAAGGCCTAAGGCGTATTTGCCTTCATCAATCATGGAATTTAATTTAGGAGCCGAAATTTAATGTTGCAGCGATATAGGACCCTCACCAGACCGAACTTGGAGTGCTGTGCTGAGTTCTGTCTCCTCACTACGGAAAAAGATGTGGAAGCCATAGAAAGGGCGCAGAGAAGATTTACAAGGATGTTTTCTCGACAGTGGTGCATGTCTTATGATAATAGTTTTAATGAACGGCCTCTTCTCCTCGGAGGGACGGAGGATGACAGTTGAACTGATAGAGGTGTATAAGATGATGAGAGGCATTGATCGTGTGGATAGTCAGAGGCTTTTTCCCAGGGCTGAATCTGTTGCCACAAGAGGTCGCGGGTTATAGGTGCGGGGGACTAGGTATCAGAGAAGATGTCAGCGGCAAGACTTTTTTTCTGTTCTCAGAGAGTGGTGAGTGCGTGGAATGGGCTGCCAGCAGCGTTGGTGGAGTCGGATACAATACGTTATTTTAAGAAGTCATTTTAAGTACCAGGAAAATGAGCTTAGAAAAATGGAGTGTTCCGGGTAAGCCTAGTTATTTCTAAGGTAGGGGCATGTTAGGTGGAAAGGCCTGTATTGTGCTGTAGGTTTTCTATGTCTCCATGTTACCATATTTCCACCTGCAAATATTCACTTAGACGAGTTGTCTTGTCTGTTCTGACTGTGCGCTGCGGTGACATTTGCTCAGCACTGTAATGTCACCCCTCCTCCTGTAATTATAGGCAATAGATAATAGACAATAGGTGCAGAAGTAGACCATTCGGCCCCTCGAGTATGCACCGCCATTCTGAGATCATGGCTGATCATTCACTATCAATACCCAGTCCCTGCCTTGTCCCCATATGCCTTGATTCCCCTATCCATCAGATATCTATCTAACTCCTTCTTGAAAGCATCCAGAGAATTGGCCTCCACCGCCTTCCGAGACAGTGCATTCCACACCTCCACAACTCTCTGGGTGAAGTAGTTTTTCCTCAACTCTGTTTTAAATAACAGACCTCTTATTCTCAATCCATGCCCTCTGGTACTGGACTCTCCCAACATCTGGAACATATTTCCTGCCTCAATCCTATCAAATCCTCTAATTGTCTTAAACATTTCAATCAGATCCCCTCTCAATCTCCTCAATTCCAGTGTGTTCAAGCCCAATCTCTCCAATCTCTCTGCATAAGACAGCCCTGCCATCCCAGGAATCAACCTGGTGAATCTACGCTGCACTTCCTCAATTGCCAGAATGTCCTTCCTTAAACCTGGAGACCAAAACTGCACACAACATTCCAGGTGTGTTCTCACCAGGGCCCTGTACAAATACAAAAGGACATCCTTGCTCTTGTATTCAATTCCCCTTGTAACAAAGGCCAACATTCCATTTGCCCTCTTCACTGCCTGTTGAACTTGCTCATTCACCTTCATTGACTGATGAACTAGGACTCCTAGGTCTCTTTGCATTTCTCCCTTACCTAACTCTACACCATTCAGACAATACTCTGCCCTCTTGTTCCTGCTTCCAAAGTGGATAAATTCACATTTATTCACATTGAATGACATCTGCCAATTATCTGCCCACTCACCCAGCCTATCCAATTCTCCCTGTATTCTCCTAACGTCCTCTTCGCATGTCACACTGCCACCCAGTTTAGGTTCGTCAGCAAACTTGCTGATATAGTTTACAATGCCCTCATCTAAATCGTTGACATAAATCGTAAAGAGCTGTGGTCCCAATACAGAGCCCTGTGGTACCCCACTAGTCACCTCCAGCCAGTCCGAGAAACACCCATTCAGTGCTACCCTTTGCTTTCTATCTGCCAACCAGTTTTCTATGCATGTTGTAACCCTGCCCCCAATGCCATGAGCTCTGAATTTACTCACCAATCTCCGATGTGGCACCTTATCGAATGCCTTCTGAAAATCTAGGTACACAACATCCACTGGATTACCCTCGTCTAATATCCTTGTTACACCCTCAAAAAACTCCAACAGATTAGTCAAGCATGATTTGCCCTTGGTAAATCCATGCTGGCTCGGTCTAATCCTATTTCTGCCATCTAGATGTGCCACTATTTCGTCCTTAATAATGGACTTAGGCATCTTCCCCACGACTGACGTTAGGCTAACAGGGCGATAGTTCTCCGTTTTCTCCTTCCCTCCCTTCTTGAAAAGTGGGATAACATTAGCCACTCTCCAATCTCAGGAACTGATCCTGAATCTAAGGAACATTGAAAAATGATTACCAATGCATCCGCAATTTCCCGAGCCACCGCTTTTAGAACCCTCGGATGCAGAGCATCTGGAACCAGTGATTTATTTGCCTTCAGTCCTACCAGTCTACTCATCACAGTTTCTTTCCTAATGTCAATCTGTTTCAATTCCTGTGATATCTTATGACCCTAGCGCGTCCATATATCTGGGAGATTGCTTGTGTCCTCCCTGGTGAAGACAGATCTAAAGTACGCATTAAATTCTGTTGCCATTTCCCTGTTTCCCATAAAAAATTCTCCTAATTCATTCTTCAAGGGGCCAACATTGTTCTTAACTATATTCTTTCTCTTCACCTAGTAGAAATTCTTCCATTCTCTCACGTCTAAACACAGGGAAACCCGAAAGTCGTGCTGCGCTGCTTGCACCTCCTGCACTCTATTCCAAATAATGGCTGCAATATCATATTCACTGTATTGATTCATTCCCTGAGCTCAACTGCGCTTCTTAGAACTTTCCTGCATGAAAATATACGGAGCTCTGGGCATCATCCGATTTATATGCAAAGTATTGATTCCTGCCTTTTTCTTAAGACTTAACAACATGTCTCCATATCGATTCCACTATCGGCTCTCGAACTCAGAATCCCATCTCCCTGCAAATCGAGTTCTACAACTCTCCTAAAAATTCTCAAGCCCGGTACTGGCAAACCTTCCCGCTAGGATATCAGTTCCACTCCAGTTTATGGGTAAACCGTCTTCCCTCTCTCCTGTAGACATCCCACGTTCCTTGGAAGAAAGACAATGGATTTTGAAGCACTCCCAACTGCACCGTAGCTTGAGCCACGTACTAAACTGTATGGTCTTCCTAGGTCTTGGCACACGGGGACGGGTGGTGGTCCTGTCCTTTAATTTTATTGCTAAATCCTGACCTCATTGTGCAGAACCACCTGCCCATACATACCGATTTAATTGGCACATATATAGACCAGGACGTCTTGGAATCTTGTTGCATTTGCGGCTGAGCCTCTTTCTATTGCACATAAGTCAACTAAATTATTTCAAAGTGTTAGAAGGTCCTAGAACATTTCCATTGAAATCCTCTCAATTCACATCTAACCCTGTCTTCACATCTAACCCTGTCTTGCGTTCCACCCTCAAAGTTATTAATCAATTTTATTAATTAATCAATTTCCTTGCCATTATACATTTCCTTGCCAATTTCCTTGCCATCCACATAATCATTTTTTTCAATAGCTACAGATTCTCCACTTTGTCAAGGAAAAATTTCCCTCTTTTCCTGATCTACCACCTGCTATGTTGTGGGACAAGCTTTTTGTTAGCTTTAATAATAAAGGGCTGATCTCTGTACTATATTCTCAGCTGATGTATTTGGGAGTTCAAGATCTAAACTAAACTACGACTAGCTGGGAGGATGACCTTGGTGTGGATCTGGCAGAGGAATATTGGGCAAAATTACTGAATAGGGTTCATTCTTCGTCATCTTGTGCTAGACTCGGGCTCATACAATTCAAAGTTTTACACAGTACATTTAAGTAAAGCCGGGTGTGCTGACATATATACTGGAACAGACGTTGGCTGTGACAGGTGTTCCTTCTGCCCGTTTGGTTTAGTGCATTCATTTTGGTCTTGCCTTCGGCCTGGTTTTCAAAATTATCAGTGAGGTTTCGGGTGTGACACTGTGACCTTGCCCACTTATAGCTGTATTTGGTGTGGCCGATGATGTTTTGGGTTTAAATGCAAACCAGTCGGATATCATTTTACTTACATCGTTGTTGGCGCGTAGGAGAATCTTGCTGGTCTGTAAATCTGCCACTCCCCCATCTGCTGCTGCTTGGTTAGAGGACGTAATGTTTATTCTGAAATTAGAGAAGATTAAATTCACTCTGAGGGCGTCTGTGAGAAAGTTCTGTTCGAAATGGGGACAGTTCTTCTCCTATTTTGGGAGTCTTCAGGAATTACCTAATAGTTGAGGGCATTTGATTGTACTTGGGAAGTTGCTTCCGTTTTAACACGCATATGATTTACCGCACAGGGTGGTTGACTAATTGTAATATGAGTGTATTCTGGATCATCTGAGCTGTTGTAGCTGTGTGTGGGACTTGAAGTAGTGTGGGGGTGTGGCTGTGAAATGTCCGTACTTGTATATGTGAAGTGTTGTATTGAAAATACATTAGTAGTCATTTTATGTTCGGGGGGGGGGAGGCGGGTGAGGGGAGGTTTGTTTAGCAGTAAGATACAAAAGCAAAATGGAGGAAAATGTATTCCATTATGTATTATATATTGTGACGTTCCATCAACAAAATATATTGTTAAAAAAAGAATCATCGAGAAGGAATGGTCTGCTGTGAAAACAGGAAGGAAGGGGAGGAGAGCGGAAGCCACAGAAAGGGTGTTCATATTCAGCCTTTTGAGCAGAACTTCTGAAGCACCATTTTCTTCCAACGTATTTCTGATGGGAGTCTGTTTAATCCCCGAAATCCACAGTTCCTTGGCCAGGAGTCTCCATATTGTTTCATCACACTCTCCCGGGTCACACACAGAGTCAAGCTCCGTTTTCCCAGTCGGATCACACACTCCCGATGTTAGATACAGAGTGAATATCCCTCAGCTCCCTCCCATCACACACTCTCGATGTCAAGTAGAGAGTGAACCTCCCTCCACACCACCCCGTCTCACTGTACCGGGGTTACACACAGTGAGAATCTGCATCCACATCGTCAGATCACACAGTCCCGTGGTCCTCCACACAGTACGAACACATTTCTAGAGTCAGAGAATCAGCTCACACATCATCAGAAAAAGTCAGAAAAAGTGCGCAACCACTCCTCCGTTCTCCCCATTCACCAATATCCAGTATTTCGACACCCCTGTTGACTCAAATTGAGCGTGCCTCTCAGAGATGGCGTGTGTTTGTGTGAGCGGATGGTGCGCTGCGGGTAGAAAAAATAGGAGGAGGAGAGTAGAGGCGAGAGAAAGGGTGTTAATATTGCAGACTGAAGCAAGTGGTGTGAAAAACATACAACCGGCCTATGAACGCAGAGCTGTGAACAGACTCAGATCTTGTTGATAGATATCCAGTGGAAGGGGGAGGTGTAATACTAGACGTCATTTTTCCCTCATACTCCCCACAATTGCCTGTGAAACAGAGAGTGAGGAGAGTCGGGAGAGGTGGGGAGTGGAGAGCAACTGAGGTTTGGAGCGTTTTCTTCGGCATTCACTCAGGAGAAGGATATTCACTAAGGAGAAGCAGTAAAGAAGTGCATGGTGTAAAGCCAGATCTAACATATAGAAAGGCTTTGAGGAAAAAGAAGCAGAATAAAGGGTGTAAATGCAGTAAGGTAGAAGTGCTGAAGAGTGTGCATTTCAATGCAAGAAGCATCTGGAACAAAGATGATGAACTGAAAGCTTGCATACATACATGGAATTATGATGTATTACGGAACTTGGCTGACAGCAGTGCAAGAATGGATTCTCAATATTCCTGGAATACAGTGCTTTAAAAGGGATGCAAAGACGGGAAAAAAGAGGAGGAGGATTGGCAATCCTGTGTAATAGTGTAATAGTATCCTGGTCAAGGAAACTATTACAGTTGCAGAAAGGGTGGATAATGTTGCAGGATCCTCTTTTGAGTCAGTATGGGTGGAAGACAGGAACTGGAAAGGAGCTGTTACTCAACTGGGGTTATTCTATAGGCCCCCTGGTAGCAGCAGAGATTCCGAGGAGCAGATTGGGAGGCAGATTTAGAAAGGTGCAAAAATAACAGGGTTGTTATCATGGGTGATTTTAGCTTCCCGAATATTGATTGACACTTGATTACTTCCAAAGGTTTAGATGGGACAGATTTTGTTAAGTGTGTCCAGGATGGATTCCTTTCACAGTATGTTGACAGACCGACTGGGGGGAATGTCATACTTCATCTATTTCGATGGTCACCCAGTGACTGATCTGTGACCTGACCCGGTTCGCTACCTATTAGATCACCGCTCCCTGGCCTTTAGTATTAACATAGAAAAGGATAGAATCAGAGAGCAGAGGAAAATATAATTGGGGAACGTCAAATTATGAGGCTGTAAGGCTAGAAGTTCCGGGTGGGATCTGGGGTGATGTTTTTGCAGGGACATACACTATGGACATGTGAGCGATGTTTATTGATCTGTTGCAGGATGTTAGGCGTAAATTTTTACCGGTGAGGAAGATAAAGAATGGTGGAGTGAAGGAACCTTGGGTGACAAGTGAAGTGGAAAATCTAGTCTGGTGGAAGAAGACAGCATATATGAGGTTATAGGAAGCAGGGATCAGATGGGTCTATTGAGGAATATTGGGGAGCAAGAAAGGAGCTTAAGAAGGAGCTGAGACGAGCAAAAAGGGGGCATGAGAAGGCCTTGGAGAGTAGGGTAAATGAAAACCCGAAGGAATTATTCAATTATGTAAAGAACAAAAGGATGACAGGAGTGATGCTGGGATCGAATTAGAAATAAAATTGGGAAGATGTGCCTGGAGGCGGTGGAAGTGAGCGGGGTCCTCTATGGATACATCTCTTCTGTATTCACCACTGAGAGGGGACTTGATGACGGTGAGGGCAATATGAGTGACGTTAATATTCTGTAGCATGTAGATATTAAGGGAGAGGAGGTGTTGGAGTTGTTAAAATTAATTCGGACGGATTAGTCCCCGGGACCTGACGGAATATTCCCTAGGCTGCTCCACGAGGCGAGGGAAGAGATTGCCGAGCCTCTGGCTAGGATCTTTATGTCCTCGATGACCGGGGAAATTGTACCGGAGGATTGCAGTGAGGCGAATGTTGTCCCCTTGTTTAAGAGACGCGATGCAATGATGCAGCTCTATAAAGCTCTAGTTAGGCCACACTGGAGTACTGTGTCCAGTTCTGGTCTACTCACTATGGGAAGGATGTGGAAGCATTGTAAAGTATGCAGAGGAGATTTACCAGGTTGTTGCCTGATTTAGAGAGTATCGATTAATCTCAGAGATTAAGGGAGCTAGGGCTTTACTCTTTGGAGAGAAGGAGGATGAGAGGAGACATGAGAGAGGTGCACAAGGTATTAAGCGGAAAAGACAGATTGGACAGCCTGTGCCTCTTCTTCAGAGCACCACTGCTATGCACAAGAGGACATAGCTTTAAGGCAAGGGGTGAAATGTTCCAGACGGATATTAGAGAAAGGTGTTTCACTCACTTGGTGCGTGGAATGCACTGCCTGAGCCAATGGTGGAGGCAGATACACTAATGAAGTTTAAAAGACTACTACAGAGGTATATGGAGGAATTTAAGACGGGGAGTTGTATGGGAGACAGGGTTCGAGGGACAGAACAACATTGTGGGACGAAGCGCCTGTAATGTGCTTTACTATTCTATGCTCTATGTATATTGAATTGTGTAAGGTAAGGGAAACAAGGAGGGGTGTTATGGAATCTATGACTAGGTGAGATAAACGTTCGGCACGGAATAGAAGGGCCAAGATGGACTTTTTCCGTGTTGTAATGGTTTAGCTGCAGGTCAGCTTCACGGAAACGCAGAGGGAAATTACGGGATATGGCAGGAGGCAGAGAGAGTGTGTTAAATAGAGGCATCAGTGCAAAAGACAAGAGAGGGAGAGTGTACGAGAAACAGAGATTAAGACACAGAGTGAAACTCCCTCCCTTCCACACAGTCCCATCACACACCCCCGGGGTCAGAAACACAGAGATGATTCCCCCACATATAGAGAATCTCATTCCACACCGTCCCATCACACACTCCCGGTGTTAGACACAGAGGGAAGATCACTCCACCCAGTCCCATCACAGACTCCAGGAGTCTCTCAGTCCTTAGTTTAGGAGCGGGGGATTGAGGATGTAACCTCACCTTTCCTGCTGGTCAAAAGTTGGCAGAAGAATTCGGGGAGAGGAAAGATTTTGTTGAGGGTTTGAGCATTCTTGAGACTGGTGGTCTGGCTGATGACCAGAAGGGAATTCGCGGTTATCCTGGATTCAACGTTCCAATGCAACTCATGGACATGAGAAGAAATTGGCACCGATTCGTGTTCATCTTCTGATATTGATCCCAAATAGTCGTCTGTCCCGGTCGTAAGTGATCGGAGAGTGAAGAATCTCTGTCAAGAAACAAAGAAATGCTTACCAAGGGTTCATAAAGCGAGTAATATTAGAGATGCAGAAGATTATAAGTCTAATAGGAAATAGCTTAATTTGGAATATGGAGAGTCATAAGGGTCATATAAGGCCTTGGCCGGCAGGATTAAGGAAATTCACAAAGGATTCCACAAGTATGTGAAAAGCAAGAGGATAAGACCTGAAAGAATTGGACCCATCAAGTGTGACAGTGGGAAATTGACTATGGAACCAGATGAAATAGCAGAGGTACTTAATGAATATTTTGCTTCAGTATTCCCTATGGAAGAGGATCTTGGTGACAGTAGTGATGACTTGCAGCAGACTGAAAAGCTTGAACATGTCGATATTAAGAAAGAGGATGTGCTGGAGCTTTTGAAAAGTTCAAGTTGGATAAGTCGCCCAGACCGGGTGAGTTGTTCCCCAGGCTTCCATGGGAGGCAGGGAGGAAATTGCTGAATCTCTGCAGATTATCTTTGAATCATCAGTGGGGACAGGAGAGCTTCTGGATGTTTGGGGGTCTGGGGGTTTGCGGATGTTTTTCCTTTATAAAGAAAGAGAGTAGAGATGCCCAGAAATTATAGACCAGTGACACTAACCTCACCGGTTGGTAAGTTGATTTAGAAGATAAGGAGATGCGGTATTTCCCAACTTTGTGAGAGGTATAATATGATTAAGAACAGTCAGAATGTTTTTGTCAAGGGCAAGTTGTGCCGAAAGAGAGGATTGAATTTTTTGAGGATGTGACTAAACACGTTGATGAAGGAAGAGCAGTAGTGATTGTGTATGTGACTTGCAGCAAGGCATTTGATAAGGGACCCTACGCATGGCTTATTGAGGAAGTAAAGAGGCATGGGATCCAACGGGAGATTGCCATGTGGAGCCAGAACCTGCTTGACTACAGGAGGTAAAGAGTGGGTGTGGATGTGTCATATTCTTCATGATGGTCGGTGACAACTGGTGTGCTTCAGCGATCTGTTCTGGGACCCATACTGTTCACGATTTTTACAAAAGACCTGGTTGAGGATGTGGAGGGATGGGTTAGTAAGTGTGATGATGACACAAAGGTTGGAAGTGTTGTTAGTAATGTAGAGGTTTGTCAGAGGTTACAGCGGGACATTGATTGGATGCAACACTGGATTGAGAAGTAGCAGATGGAGTTCAACCCAGATACGTATGACGTGTTTCAGTTTGATACGCCAATAATATGGCAGAATATAGCATTAATGTTAAGACTCTTGGCAGTGCGGAGAATCAGATGGGTCTTGGGATCCGATCCAAAGGACGATCAAAGCAGCTGCACAGATCGACTCTGTGGTTAAGACGGCGAACGGTGTAGTTCCCTTCATCAGTCTTGGAATTCAAATTAGTGCTCAGAGGCAATGTTGCAGCGATATATGCCCCTGGCCAGACACCACTTGGAGTACTGTGCTCAGTTCTGTTCGCCTCGCAACGGGAAGGACGTGGAAGCCATAGAAAGGGTGCAGTGAAGATTCACAGGGAAGTTTCCTCGATTGGGGAGCATGCCTTATGATAATTGGTTGAATGAACTCGGCCTTATCTCCTTGGAGCGACGGAGGATTAGAGGTGACCTGACAAATTTGGAAAATAGAATAAGAGGCATTGATCGCGTGGATAGTCAGACGATTTTTTCCCTCGGCTGAAATGGTTGCCACAAGATGACACATGTTTAAGGAGCTGGGGAGTAGGTACAGAGGAGCTGTCAGTGGGTTAGATAGAGATTCGTGAGTGTGTGGAAATGGCTGCCGGCAAAAGTGGTGGAGGCCGATACGATCGGGTCGTTTAAGAAACTTTTCCATAGGTACATGGAGCTTAGTGAAGGTCTATAGGTAAGCCTAATAATTTCTAAAAGAGGGACAGGTTCGGCAGAACTTTGTAGGCAGAAGAGCCTGTATTGTGCCGTAGGTTTTCTATGTTTCTATGAAAACAACACAACTCAGAACATGGATCCCAGCACCATATCATCCAGAACTCTCGTTCTCTCCACAGAGTCTCCGTTTGTTACCCACATTAACGTATCCCCTGTTACGACAGCTCGACTCTGCTCTCCCTCACATTCCCTTCTGAGTCAAAGAACATTAAACAGAGCCAGCAAACTGCTGTCAGCAACTACCACACACACACGCGCACACACACACACACACACACACACACACACACACACACACACACACACACACACACACACACACACACACCTGCATCCGAAGTGTCTGGTTTGTATGTGTGTAAGGGGGGGGTGTGGGGGTAGAAGCCGAAATGGGAATATATTGCTGGTGATATAGTGGACACTAGAGGGAGTGGTGTCCACGCAGAGCTGTGGAAATATACCGAACCGAGAGGTCAATATCCGATGGAAAGGACGAGATGTGACAACTGGCACCAATATTCCCCTTCCTCCTCACACATCCCTCTGATCACAGAGAAAGTGGGGTGTAGCGGAAGGAGGTACAGATATACTGAGGGGAGTAGAGGAGGAATGGGAAGACGGAAAAGTGTTTGGTGTGTAGAGGAGGGCGGTGTGCTGCATCCGAAGAACAGTATGGGGGAAGGAATTGTGTACGGAGACATGGAGTATTTTCAGGGACGTAAGAGTGAAGGGGACGTGAAGCGTCCTTCTATTCACATTCTGTATTCCCCCGCCTTGAGAAACAAATTCCTTCTCTCCTTCAGCACTTCCCCCGATTCACAGTATAGGTCGTTCACTGCTACAACGAAGTAAACACCGCTTGGGCTGCAATTTAACAAGAGCATCTTTGCCAGCAAACATCTTATCCAAATTCACACATTCCAGATCCTTTCTGATCCAAGGTAAACTTGGTCTTGCTCCTTTAGAATCTAAATCTGAGGAACGTCCTATCGTTTTCGACATTTTCATGAAACTAACGACTTTCTGATCACTAGAAACTCTTACACCTGTCTTGTCTCATGCTGCATTAGCAGATCACTGCTGCAGTAGAGAGAGTAACTCTCTCTCTCTCTCTCTCTCTCTCTCTCTCTCTCTCTCTCTCTCTCTCTCTCTCTCTCTCTCTCTCTCTCTCTCTCTCTCTCTCTCTCTCTCTCTCGTTGGGACGTCGTACTGATTAAGGAATCTTATCTGAACATTTTTGACAAACACTATCCCACAGGTCCTTTTGCAGTATGCGTCTCAGTCAAAAGGTTAGAAGCTGAAATGACCTGCTATCACAGTCTTCTATTTCCTGCAACTTTCTACTATCTCTCTACAGATTTGTTCCTCCTGATCAGGCGGACTATTGGCTGTTCTACAGAGTAGCCACTTTCTCATGGCCATTCATTTCTTGTTCCTCATTTCCTCATTTCTATCGATGAAGGAAGAGTAGTAGATGTAGTGAACATGGATTTCAGCAAAGCATTTGATAAGGTTCCCCATGCGAGGCTTATTGAAAAAGTAAGGAAGCAAGGGATCAAAGGGGACATTACCGTGTGTATCCAGAACTAGCTTACCCACAGAAGACAAAGACTGGCTTTTAGACGGGTCATAATCTGCGTGGAAGTCGGTCACCAGTGGTGTGCCACAGGGATCTGTTCTCCGACCCTAACAGTGCGTCAGTTTTATAAATGACCTGGGTGAAGAAGTGGAGGGTTGGGTTAGAAAGTTTGCTGATGACATAAATGTTGGAGGTGTTGTGGAGAGTGTAGAGGGCTGTCAGAAGTTACAGTGGAACATTGATAGGAAGCAAAACGGGCTGAGAAGTGGCCGATGGAGTTCAACCCAGATAAGTTTGAAGTGGTTCAGTTTGGTAGTTCAAATGTGATGGCAGAATATAATACTCAGTGTAAGACTCTTGGCAGTGTGGAGGATCAGAGGGATCTTGGGACACGAGCCCACAAGAAACCTCAAAACAGCTGCGTAGGTTAATTCTGGGGTTAAGAGGGCCTACGGTGCATTGGTCTTTATTAAACGTGGAAATGAATTTAGGAGACGAGAGGTAATGTTGCAGCTACCTAGGACCCTGGTCACACCGCATCTGGAGGATAGTGCTCAGTTCTGTTCGCCTCATTACAGAAGGGCTGTGGAGACCATGGGAAGGGTATAGGGGAAATTCACAAGGAAATTGCCTGGATTGGGGAGCATGTCTCATGAAAACATTTTTAGTGAACGCGGCCGTTCCTCCTGCGAGTGGAGGATAAGAGGTGACATGACAGAGCTGTATAATATTAATAGAGGCTTGGATCGTGTAGATAGTCAGAGGTTTTTACCCAGGGCTCAAATGGTTGCCACAAGAGGACTCGGGTTAAAGGTGCTGGCGAGTAGGTACAGAGGAGATGTCAGGAGTAAGTTTTTTACTCAGAGAGTGGTGAGGGTGTGTATGGTATGATCTGCCGGCAACGTTGGTGGAGGCGGATACAATAGGGTCGTATAAGAGACTTTCAGAAAACCTTTGATAAGGTCCCACACAGGATATTAGTGGGCAAAATTAAAGCACTTGGTATGGAAGGTACGGTACTCACTTGTATAGAAAATTGGTTGGCAGACAGGAAACAAAGTGTAGCGATTAACGTGTCCCTTTTCAGACTGGCACGCAGTGACTATTTTGGTACCGGAAGGCTCGGTGCTGGGACCGCAGCTATGTACAATATACATTAGTGATTTAGATGAAGGGATTAAAAGTCACAGCAGCAAATTTGCAGATGACACAAAGCTGGGTAGTAGTGTGAAATATGAGGAGGGTGTCAGGAAAATGCAGGGTGACTTGGACAGGCTGAGTGAGTGCACAGGTTCATGGCAGATGCAGTTTAATGTGGATAACTGTGAGGTTATCTACTTTGGTGGCAAGAACAGGAAGGCAGCTTACTATCTGAATGATGTCAAGTTAGGAAAAGGGGAAGTGCAACGAGATCTATGTGTCCTTGATAATCAGTCGCTGAAAGCATGCATGCAGGTACAGCAGACAGTGAAGAAAGCTAATTGCATGTTGGCCTTCATAACAAGGGGAGTTGAGTATAGGAGCAAAGAGGTCCTTCTCCAATTGTACAGGGCCCTGGTGAGACCACACCGAGGGTATTGTGTTCAGTTTTGATCTCCAAATTTGAGGGAAGATATTCTTGCTATTGAGGCAAAGCAACGTAGGTTCAGGAGGTTATTTCCCGGAATGACGTGCCAGTCATATGTTGAAAGATTGGAATGGCTGAGCTTGTATACACTGGAATATAGAAGGATGAGAGGGGACCTGAATGAAACCTAAGATTATTAAGAGATTGGACAGGCCAGAGGCAGGAAAAATATTCCCGATGTTCGGGGAGTCCAGAACCAGAGGCCACAGTTTAAGAATAAGGGGCAGGCTATTTAGAACAGAGTTGAGGAAAAACTTTTTCACCCAGAGAGTTGTGGATCTGTGGAATTCTCTGCCTCAGGCGGCCATTTCTCGGGATTCTTTCAAGATTCTCTAGATAGAACTCTAGAAGGTAGCGGAGTCAAGGGATATGGGGAGAAGGCAGGAACGGGGTACTGATTGTGGATCAAATTGAATGGCCGTGCTGTCTGGAAGGGCCAAATGCCCCACTCCAGCACCTGTTGACTATTGTCTATTGACGTTTTGATAGGTACACGGAGCTTAGAAAAAATACAGGGATATGGGTAAACCTAGTAATCGCTAAGGCAGGGGCATGTTTGGCACAACTTTGTAGATGGAAGCCCCTGTGTTGTGCGGTATGTTTTCTATGTTTCTATGTTTCCACCCATAAAGCCTTAGTTTGACGAGTTCTCTTGTCTGTTCTGCCTCTGCTCTGCGGTGACATTTTCTCAGCTCTGTAATGTCACCCCACCCCCGTAACTCATTTCGCTTTCTCACGTCTAAAAATAGGGAACCCTGAAATATCGTGTTGACCTGCTTTCTCCTCCTAGACCCAATTCTGAATAACGGCTTCAATATCATAATTCACCGTGTTGATTCATGGCCTGAGCTCACCTTCCAGTCTTTAAATCTTCCTGCATTAAAATATACGGAGCTCAGGGCACCAGTCGCTTGATGCACAGCCGTTTGGATCCTGACTTTTTCTTAGGACTTAACAACATCTGTCTCCATAACGACTCCGCTGTCTGCTCTCCAACTCTGAAGCCCATCCCACTGCAAATCGAGTTCAACAACTCTCCCAGAAACTTTCATGTGCACCTCTGACAAAACTTCCCGCTAGGATATCAGGTCCCCCAGTTTATGTGTAAACCGTCTTCCATCTATTTTGTGCACGTCCCACCTTCCTTGGAAAAAACTACAGTGATTCCAATTTTTTGGAGGCCTCCCACCAACACCAGCACTTGAGCTACGTTCTAAACTGTATGGTCTTCCTCTGTCTGGGCACACAAGGACGGATAGTGGTCCTGACCTTTAATTTAATGGCTAACTCCCTGACCTCATTTTGGAAAACCACCTTCACATACTTACCGATTTTATTTGTACATATATGCTGCTCACTCAGCCTCTTAAGAATCAAAGAGAAGGAATGGTGTGCTGAGAAAAGAGGAAGGAAGGGGCGGAGAGTGGGGCCACTGAAAGGGTGTTCAGTTTGCAGCCGTTAGAGCAGAACGTGCGAGCTACCATTTTCTTGCTCCCTATCTCTAATTGGAGTCTGTTTAAACGCCGAAATCCACTGACCCATGACTAAGAGTCAGAGGCAGAGCGAGAATCCCTCCATACAATCCCATCGCACACACCTAGAAACATACACTGAGTAACGCTCCCTCCGCAAGGATCCATCACACACTACCGGGGACAGGCACAGAGTGAACCTCCCTCCACATTGCTCCCATTATGCACCCCCGGGTTCAGACACAGACAGAAACCCCTTCCGCACCTTCGTATCACACTGTCCCGGCGTCTGACACAGATAGAAACTCACCCTACACCGACCCATCACACTGCTGGAGTCGGATATGTGAACAACCCGCCGCACCATCGCAGCTCAGTCTACCGGAGTCAGAAAATGTGCGCAGATCCCTCTCTCCCCCGGGCTCCCCACTCACCAATACCGAGCACTTCGGCGTTCCAGCAGACTCGAACTGTGTGTGTCTCTCGCAGATGCTGTGTGTGTCTGTGTGACAGGATGGCGTGCTGCCAGAAGAGGAAGGAAGGGGAGGAGAGAGGAGGCCAGTGAACGGGTGGTGGGACTGCAGCCACTGAAGGTCGAACCACGTGACCGGTCTGTGCATGTAGAGCTGTGGAGAGGCTCAGAAGCTGGTGACAGATATCCGGTGGGAGGGGGGAGGTGTAGCACCAGACGTCCTTTCTCACTCATAGTCACCACAATTGCCTGTGAACACAGAGAGGGGAGGGGGACGATGGAGATTGTGAGGATAAAGCGTGTCACGGGGAGTGGGTGAGCCATAGGGAAGGGAGAGGATGAGGGACACGGCGAAGTGAGGGAATGGTTCACGGTGACGTGGGAGCTTGCAAAGCATGGAGGGGTGACGGAGACGGGTGGTGTAGGAGAGGGACTGATTGACGGAGATTTATTTGATCTTTTGATCTCTTCCCACCCGATGAGTTTAAACAGCACTCTGCGTTTTTTACTACAGAGCAGAGAACGTCAGTAGCAGAACAGAACAGACCCTTTGGCCCAAAAGTTTGTGATATACCAAATGAAGCAAATGCCTGCTGCAGACACCATGTCAGTCTCCCTCCATTCCCTGCACACCGACGAGCCTGTTAAACAGCGTTAAACGCCTCTGTGGATCTCCCTTCACCACCTGCGCTGGCAGCACGTTGCAATAACTCACCAAACCCTATGACAGCAGAAACGTACCAAACACATTTCCTTTCAACTTACCCCCTCTCTCCCTAAAGCGGGCCCTCCGGTATTAGGCATTCCCACCTTGAGGGTAAAATACCCGCTGCCTGGTCAGTCTCTCGTAATGACGTAAACAGCCATCAGGTGAACCCTCAGACTCCCCCTCTACAGAGAAAAGAAACGAAAATTTCCGACCTCTGCTTTTAGATTTTGCTCTCTATTCCTGTCATCGTCACAGGGAACCCTCCTCTATATCCTCTCCAGAGACCCCCACACTCATCCTGTAAAGGGGCGACCCAAAGTGAATGAGTGGACTCGGAAACGTCAAACCCAGTCCCCATCCCTATCGACTTTGCCCGTCGGCTGCTCGCACCCTGATCCTGTTCACTGAAGTCGCGCTCTCTTTCAGTTCTTCCTAGTATTCACGTTCGGTCCCCGCCCTACTACACTGTGGTTTAACAACGCTTGGGCTCCCAACGTACCAAGTACAACTTTGCCAGAAAACAACCCGGCCGAATCCGCACTTGCCAGATCATTCCCGACTCCAGTAAAGTTGGCCTTTATCCAAGTTAGGATCTAAAACTTAGGTCAGACCGATCCCTTCCCATAATCACCTTTGCACTATTCAAACTTCTGACCCCTGTCTTGCCCCATTCCGTAGAAGAATTGCAGTCTCCCGTTAGAACTTTATAGCAACTTTTTAAAGAAATTTTCTTTAAAAAAATTGACAAACTCTCCCACTGGTCTTTCACTGCATGGGACTCACAGTCGATACCAAGAAAGTTAAAATCACCCATTTTCACAACCTTATGTTTCTCGTAACAGTCTGCGATCTCTCTACAGATTTATTCCTCTGAATCCCCAGGACTGTTAGGTGGTCGATAATGTGTCTAATGAACGAGTTCTTACCTCATTCCTCAGATCCACCCGTAATGCCTCACCTGGTCGAGTTCGCCAATCTCACCTGATTGAGCATCGGCGTGATAGTTTCCTTGTCCAGTAAAGCTGTCCGTCACCCTTCAATTAATCCCGCATTAGTACCACTAAAACAACCGATACCCGGGAATACTGAGTTAACTGTCCTGTCTGTCCGACAACCAACTCTCACGCCTGGCTGAAATATCATGCTTCCAGGCGTTGGCCCCTGCCCAGAGCTGGTGAACCTTCTGTACAATACTTCCTGCATTGAGACGGACGCTGCTCAGACATGAGTCCCAGAAGACTCAACATTCTGCGTCCCAACTTTGTCTGAGGTCTGTTCCAACAACCACTCCACTATCTGTTCAGGAGTTCTGGTCTTCATCCCCCTTCAACTCTCGTTTGAGCCCTCACACTCCCCCTTTCTAAAGGCAAAACTTCCCGCTGGGATACCAGTTCCACTCAAATCCAGGTGTAAACTGAGAGTTGCTCATGGGAGAGGAAATGAAGGAGCTGAGTATCGTGGGGGCGGAGTGGCGCAGTCTCCAGGCGGCAGTGTGTGCTGCCCCCTAGGGTTCGCTCTGCAGAAAACAAAATCTGTTCTGGCCAATTGTAGGTTTCAGTGTAAACCCCAGGTTCGGCCGGCTACGTTAGACTAGAGGAAGATAGTCACCCCAACCCTCCCACCCCACCCCACAACGATGAAGTCTCGTTTGTGTGGATACTGCGTGTTGTTTTCCCCTTGTGGAACTCAGTATCACGAAAGAGCAAATGTACACCATATGCGATTAAAAAGATGTGCTTCATAATTCTCATAAAAGAGAAAAAGGGCAAATTTCAGTGAAAGTTTATTGTGCAGTTTGGGGCGCACTGTTCTACATCCTAGAATTCCACATCGATATCCGATCGTCGTCAACTCCCTGACCCGCACCCCAAGTTCACTCGGTCCTGCGGGATCCCAGCTCACTCCTCTTGTGTCTTCACTTTCAATATCTCGTCCGAAAGGCAGCTAAGTTTCTCAATGGATGGCGCACATTGCAAAGCCCCTGTTATTTGTTAGTAATAACACAGACACTGCTGCAACAGAGAAATCAGTACATTATCAGTGACACCTCACAGACCGTTACATATCTGTGTGTGTGTGTGTGTTTGTGTGTGTGTTTGTGTGTGTGTGTGCGTTTGTGTGTGTGTGTGCGTGTGTCTGTGTGTGTTTGTGTGAGTGTGTGTGTGTGTGTGTGTGTGTGTGTGTGTGTGTGTGTGTGTGTGTGTGAAGACATATTGTGTGAATGTTTCGATTGATGTTCTACAATGCTTGCATCCTTTATATCTTTTGCATATATGTGTGCTTTGTGCCGCATATGATACTTGGTAATGTCTTTTTCAGCTTGGTCCTGGCTGCATGCATGAGTATTCATGTGTGATGGAATTACAATTAAGCCTGATTTGAATTGAATTGAATTGAAATGAAACCGTCTCGTCTGTATAGGTGGTACCTTCCTTGGAAGAGATTTCCATGATCCACACATAGTAAAGCTCCATCCACACCGTCATATCACACATTCCCGGGTCATAAAAGTACTGAGCCTCCATCCACACCGTTCCATCACTCACCCCAGAGCTAGGCACAGAGTGCAGCTTCCTCTGGATCATCCCATCACACACTCTCGATGTCAGGCAAGCACTGATGCTCTCGCGAAACCATCCCATCACACACTACTGAAGTTAGACACTTTCTTTACCATCCCCTCACACACTCCCAGGTTCAGACACAAACTGAAGCTCCCTCTCCCTGATCCCTTCACACACACCCGGGTTCAGATACAAACTGAAGCTCCCTCCCCCCGATCCCTTCACACACTCCCAGTTTCAGACGCTCCTTCTCTCTCACCAATCCCTGGCACTTTGTCGTTCTAGCGGTCCGGAATTGTGAGTCAGTGTCGCAGATCGTGCGTGTGTTGGCGTCCAGATGGTTTCAAGGGAAGAAAAGGGAAGTGGCGGAGAAGGAGAGCCAGTACGTGGCGTTGAGAGGTCACTCAGTGGGAGGAAGTGGTGCCGACCCACTAAACCGGCCTGTCCACACAGTATAGTGAAAGACTCAGAACCGAGAAATCGATATCCGGTGGAGGGTGCGGGGGGTTGTAACACTAGTCGTCACCTCTCCCCCTTCCTCCCCAGAATTCAATGTGAACCGAGAGAGGGAGGGATATAGAGGAGTGAGAGTGTTGATGGAACCATGGAGGGCTGTAGGGAAGGGAGACGGAGTAAGGAGTCGTGAAAGGAGGAGGTAACTCAAACGACGAGGGGTGTAAGGGACGGAGCGCTGATGTAGACGCGTTGTATAGAAGAGGAAGTTGGTGACTGAAAGGAGGTGCAGGGTGTAGGGCTGTCCTGTCTGACGGTGACGAGGTTGGTCGCCGACGAAGGATGGCTGACGAGATTGAAAGGTGTTGTAGGGGAGGAAGGGGCTGATGGAGACAGGGAAGGGTGCAGAGTCTGCTGGTGGTGACAGAGACTGGCGGTGTTTAGAAGAGCGAGGGGGTCGTGCAGCCGACCCAGGGTGAAGTGAAGGGATAGATTGACTAGACCGGGTGGTGGTGCAGAAGAGGGAGGGATTTATGGAGAGGGAGGGGATTTTCTTGGAGGGATGTGCAGACGTAAAACAGTTTGTGTGTAAGGGAGGGAATACATGACGGAGACTTGCAGGGGTGCAGGTGAGTAAGTACCCGAGTTAGGAAGTCACGTTGCATTTTACCAAAACTTTGGAGACGGGCATATTGTTCGGCTCTGCTCGCCCCCTTCTCTTCCGTGACCTCTGTCTCGACGGCCGATGTAAGAATCATCCTTCAGGCGGGAGAACTCTCGCAAGGTATCGGGTTCCGAATGTGTACCTGGTAGGGCACGGAAAACCTTTGCCATCAACAGGCTGGATTGTTCAAGGACTCGGTGGTGAGGAAAGCAAATAACAGGTTCGCATTCATTTCCCGGACAAGGATTTAATTTTAAGGGTCTGGTGTGGCCTCATTTGAGTGTGCGGAGCTGTCACTTTCACTTTCAGACTCGGACTGCCAATTTCTGCCTGTCCCAATCCTTCCAGGAAAGTTTGTAATTAAAGGGTTTGCGCTGAGCATTCAGTGCTCAACCGGAGGAGATCCATTCTAGCACCTTGGGTTGTGACTGACACCTTGGATATCGTTACTGCCGTCTTGTTTATTTTGACTCTGAGTCGGAATTAATTCCAGACCTTACTCTGCACTTGGGTTGAACATCATCCATAACTCCCTGGCCACAGAAGGTATTGTGACGTCAGGAGTTTGTGAAGATTTGGTGTCTCATTGAACACGAGCAAATTTCTATGGATGTCCGCTGGAGGGCGCTCTGTCCAGTCGCATCACCGGCTGGTGTGGAGTCGTCAACGCCCAGGGTGGCCAGAGACTGCAGAGAGAAGCAGACTCTGACAACCCCGTCAGGGGCATCACCACTCCCTCTCTTCCCCCCCCCCCCTCCTTTTCTGGAGCAGACCCTCGGCATTTTGAGGTATTTATAATCTTTTTGTAATTAACATTAATTTTACATTCCTCGCCGGACTGATGTTGAAATGAACAAATCTCAGGTGATTTAAGTCACAAATAAGAACGCTGGCCTTCATCAGTCAGGACACTGAGTACAGGCGCCCGGAACTGACGTTGCAGTTGTACAAGACGTCCGTAAACCCGCATTTGAGTAGTGTGTTCGGTTCTGCGTGCTCTGCTGCAGTGAAGTTGCCGTTCAGCTGGCAAGAGTGCAGTTACTGAGAGAGGTTGGGGATGCCAGGACTTTATTCCTTGGAATGAACGGGGAGAGGGTAAATACGCCTAGTCTTTTCTCCCTATGCTCGGGGAATCGAGAATCAGAGAGCACAGGATTCAGATGAGAGTGGGGAAGATAGTGGAGGAAGAGCGAGATGGGTTAAATAAAATGGGAGAGGGACGACAGAGGGACGGAGAAATAGAGGGCGCGAGTGGGAGAAAAGGTGTATTAGACGTGGAGGGAAGTGAAGGAGGGACGAAGAGCAGATAAGACAGGGGAGTGAGAGACCGCGGTGAAAGAGGGGTTGTCAGTTGATTCAAGTCGCCCACGCTGGTGGTTGACAGAGATCCGGGATCTCTTCAAGACTATTCGGGTACAAAGATTCGGACGTCTCGCAGATGAAACGGTGTTTATCGCGATTGCAGGAGGAACACTTCCTGGATTATTTGCATTCGGTGCATTCGAACTTGCCAGCGTTCATCTTGTACACGACATGAGAGGCCATTTTACCATCAAAAAGAGATAGACAATTTCAACAGAAGCAAGATAGATCCAGTAGGCAGCCCAGAGAGTGTTCTGAAATATTCCCACTACTCCACTCTCCCCACGGCCCGTGTCAGTCTCTAAACTAATCTCACTACACCGCTCTGTCTCCACGACCTCGCGTCATTCTCCAGACTAATTTGACTGCACCTTTTAGTGATCCAGTGGGGCACCGGGACGGGTTGTGCGGTGGGCTGACAGGTGATAACGGAGAAAATAATGTGTGCAGAGAGGGAATGTGTCAGGAAGACGGGGCAGCTTTTAAGGGAGGGACAGTGACGGGGACGGGAGCGGTGTAAAGTAGGGAGTGTGTGACGGAGACAGGGAGTAGTGCAGGAGAACGAATGTAGACGGAGATGGAGAGGAGTCTTGGAGTGGGAGGGGATTTTGCATAGGGGGTGATTGTGTCCCTGCTATGGTGATGGTCGTGTCGGTGTGTCGGTATCGTTGGGCGGTGTGTTCGTGTTATGCTCCAAGGCGTGTCGGTGCGCCGGTGTCACGATGAGGGGCTTGGTCATGTCCCGTTGTGAGCTGTGTCGGTGTCATGCTGCCGGTTGTGGCTGTGTAGTAGTGAGGGCTGTGTGGCTCTTACACTGACTATGTCGGGAGGTCGTTCCCTGAGTTTCTCAATGCAGCGTCATTTTCTTTCACTTACACCGTCCCCTGAGTTTCCCATCCAATGAGTTCAAAACATTCCCTGACCCTCCTGTCGAGCTGGTGAAACGCCTCCATCAATCTGTACTCCCCAATCTCTGTGGTAGCACAGTGCAATCACCCACCAGTGTCTGTGTGAATGAAAAACTTACCAACCTCATCCCCTTTGGACTTATCCCTCTCACCTTAATGTATGCTCTGTGGCATGAGACATTTTCATCCTGTGGTAAGAACACCCGCTGTCTGCTCTATCGTGTCTCGTCGCGATATAAACATCTACCATTTGTCCCCTAAGCATTCGCCGCTACAGACAAAAGAAACCAAAAATTCTGGCTACTGCCTGTAGATAGTGCTCTGCATTCCGGGCAGCATCCTAATGAATCCCTTCTTGATCCTCTCCAAAGACCCCCACACATTTCCTTCATCGGAACGTCAGAAATTAATCAGGGAGCTCAGAAACGTCAAACCCAGTCCCAACTCCTATCTGTTCCGCCCCTGGGTTTCCCGGCCCTCTTCCCCATTCAGTGTGTGAACCCCAATCCTCCACATTGAAGCTGTGGTCTCCTGCAACACCTCCCATTATTAAGCTACGGGCCCTTCCCTTCCACACTGAGAATAAACAGCGACTGGGCTCCAATTTAGCAGGTAAATCTTTGCCAGAAAACAACCTGGCTGAATCCACACTTGCCAGATCATTCCGGATCCAATAAAGTCGGCCTTCATTCAATTTAGAAACGGAACACGGTCAAAAATATCCTTTTCCATAATTACCTTATATCTAATGGCATTATCATCAATAAATGCAAAGTGGACGCCTGCAAAAACTTCTGTCCCCTGCCTCGTCCCATCCTATCGCACTCTCCCGTTGGGAAATTTTACCTACTGATTAGGGAATTATTTGGCAAACCATCCCACTGGCCCTTTCACGGTATGGGGCTCACAGTTAATACCGAGAAAGTAAAATCACCGAATGTGACAGCCTCGTGTTTCTCTACAGATCTGTTGCTCTGAATCCCCAGGACTGTTCGGTGATTTATAATATAATATATAATATAATATAATTTATTTATAATTTATAATATTTATAATATCGCTCCATTATTCCTCAGTTCCTCCCAAAAAACCTCACTGGGACGGGTTCCCCAGTTTGTCTTGACTGACCACCGCCGTGATATTTTCCCTGACTGCAAAGTTGCCTCTCACGTTTGCATCATTTGCGCATTAGCACGACAAGAACAGCCGAATCCCGGAGTATTAAGCTAACGGCCCTGCCTCTCCTGCAACAAGGTCTCACTATTGGCTGCAATATCATACTTCCAGACATTGGCCCCTGTCCTGAGCTCATCCGCCTTTCGTACAATATTTCCTGCATTGAGAGGCACGCAGCTCAGAACATGGGTCCCAGCTGGGTCAATCTTTATCTTCCTGACTTTGACTGATGTCTTAACTACATCTATCCAACAATCTTTTTTTTTTATCTATGATGGCATTACGGATTTCATCCCCCTGTATCTCTTGTTTAATGTCCTCCCCATCCCACCTTTATGCAAAAATACCCGCTGAGATATTAATTCAAAGAAGTTGATGTGTAAACTGTGAGAGCCTTTATCTGGCAGAGGAAATGATGGAGCTGCGCACGGCAGGCCAGCTTGGCGGGGCCTCCAGGCAGGAGTCTGTGCTGCCCCCCAGTGTTCGCTCGACAGAAGACAGGCTATGTTGTTGTCAACTGCAGATATCAGAGATATTCAGTAAACCCAGTGCCTCAAGATGCGTTGGTATTTTTCTATTTTATCCATAATATGTGTGCTTTGTTCCGTGTTTGAATGCTGATATCGTGTTTTGCACCTTGTTTCTGGAGTAACGCTGTCACCTTTGGATTCATGGATGTTCATGTGTCGTCCTGACCTGTGAGACATACCTCGACTTCATCATTTTAACCTGTCTCTCCCGCCCAGAGCAAACAAACTGGTGAACCTGTTATTGAGCTGCTTGGCCACAGGGGGACGCTGTACTGTGCCTGGAAGTTTAACCCTTTTGAATCTCCGGACCGTCACCCAGTTTCCTGCGAACTGAACATTCGGTCTATTTTCCTCCCAATATGACCTGACAGAGAGTCATCGTATAACGACAAGATGATGAGAGGCATTGATCGTGTGGATAGTCAGAGGATTTTTCCCAGAGCGGAAATGGTTGCCACCAGAGTACACAGGTTTACAGTGTTGGGGAATAGGTACAGAGGAGATTGCAGGGGTAAGTTTTTTACTCAGAGAGTGGTGTGTGCGTGGAATGGGCTGTCGGTAACGGTGGTGGAGGCGGATACTATAGGGTCTTTTAAGAGGCTTTTAGATAGGTACATGGAGCTTAGAAAAATAGAGGGCTATACGTGAACCCAGTAATATTTTGTAAGGTAGGGACGTATTCGGTACTACATTGTGGGCCGAAGGGTCTGCATTGTGCTGTCGGTTTTCTATGTTCCTATATTTCTATCTTTATTTTCACTTGCTGATGAAGCCGCCTTGCTGATTGGTTGAAGTGAAGCTCCCACTCACAGTCGTATAACGCATTTCCGGTGTCAACTTTCAATGAAGCTCCCTCCTCAAAGTCCCATCACACATTGTGCCATCCCAGTCGTCTGAATTCTGTCTCGGACACTGTGAGTGCGGGTGACGGGATGTGGATTATTCAGTGCGCACGTGCTCCCAGTTTCAATCACCGATTCCGAATCCCGGGCTGGTGTCCGTCCCTCTGCAACGGGATGATAGACTCCCTCATCCGGAAACCACAGTCGGTAGCAACGTTACCGAGCGACAGGTTGTGTTGAGGAAGCAGGGGGCTGCTGAAGAGCTCCGACAGATTAGGAGAATGACGATAAACGTGGCAGATAGAATAGAGTGCCGGGAATTGTTTGGACAAGCAATTAAAAAAAAAATAAAAACGTAGACTATTTACTAAGTGGAGAGAAAATGAAATTTACGGCGCATCAGGATTTGGAAGACCTCGTGTATCTTTCCCAGAAGTTTAACCTGCAGCTTGAGCCGGTGGTGATGAAGCAAATGCGATGACAGCATTCATTTCGAGAGGGCTGGGACGTAAAAGCAAGGACGTCATTCTCAGGCTCAATACGTCACTGTTGAGGTCACATTTGGAGTTTTGTGAGCAGGTTTCCATCGCTTATCTCACAGCGGATGTGAGCCATGGGAGACGGTTCACGGGAATGATAACGGGATCGGACGTCGTATTATAGGAGGAGTATTTGACAGCTCCGGGAGTCAGAACACCCACACACAACGATTCAGGAGCAGCTTCTCCCCCTGAGCCATCACATCTTTCAATGCATCAGCAAAAACCCGACATTTCTGCGGTGTTTATTAATATTTGCAATTTACATTAATTGTACATCTTTGTTCGGTACTGATGCTTCAAAAGAACAAAATCCAGGGGTTATAAGCTTCAGATAATAATTGAAATAGCGATTCCGCTGGAAAACATCCGAGAGGGTGGACAGGACACTTGGCCCGCTGGTCTTCACCAGTCACACTGAGTACAGGAGTCGGGAGGTCACGTTGCCGTGGTACAATATGTCGGTGAGGCCGCCTTGGTTCAGGAAATATGCCACTGAACTGGATATATTATACAGGGAGATCTACGGGGATTTTGCCGGAACTCGGAGGACTGAGGTATGGTGGGAGGGAGGGAAGGTTGGGACTTTATTCCCTGGAGCATAGTTATAACCTTACAGAGTTCCATAAACCCGAGAGGGGCACAGACAGAGGGAATGCGCACAGACTTTCACCCAGGGTTGGGTTATCGAGAAACAGACGGCACAGGATTGATGCGTGAGTTAGTGGAAAACAGAAAGATAGAAAAAGAATGAGATCAGGGAGACGGAGGGTTTAGAGAGAACGGGGAGGGGAGGTATAGAGTTCCTGAGGAGGGAAGGGGAAATAGGTGAAAGAGGAGTGCCAAGGGAGCAGAGAAACTGCGGGCGGAGAAAGTTCGCGGGAATAAGGGGAGCTGAGGGGTAGAGAGGAAGGTAGAAGGAGCGTGGAAGTGCGGTACGGGGGGAATGGCGAGAAGGAAAGGGATAGACGGCGAGCGGGGTTTGTCGGTGCCTGGTGGGGAGAATATGATGGCGACAAGAGGAGATGTAGGAGGGAGGGGCAGAGAGCGAATTTGAAAGGATTTCGGAGTGAGAGTGAAGCGGAGAGAAGGAAGTGAAAATGGGGGGTAGTCACTGGATTCATGTCGACTCCACTGGCTGTCGGCAGAGACCCTGGATCTCTTCAGGAATATCTGGGAACAAAGGTGCCGACTTCTCGCAGTTGAATCTCCGATCACCATCACAAGGGTTCCTCATTACGCACTGACTGCAGAAGGTCTTTCCAGAGGGCCCCTTGTACAGGAGACTCCGGCCCACCGTCCTATCCAGAAGGGTTAAAGAATTTCAACAGAGACAAAACAGCTTCAGTAGAGAACCCGAGCGGAGTCCATCCCCAACCTAATCCCATGAATTCGATCTCTCCTAATTGCCTGTGTGAGTCCCCAAACTCATCCCAGTCAATCACTCTCCCCCCACGGCCCCGTGTCAGTCCCCAGAAAAATATCAAGTTCCCAATGTCTCCCCACAACCCGGTGTCAGTTCCCTAACTAATCGTTCTGACACAATTTTACCCCACAGCCCCGTTTCCCGCAAACTAATCCCACCGAACCGCTTTCTCATCACAGTCCCCTTTCAGTCCCCAAACTCATCCCACTGAACCTCTCTCTCCCCACAGCACCTTGCCGGTACCCAGAAAAATACCACGGTCCCAATGTCTCTCCACAATCCTGTGTCAGTCCCCAAACTAATCGTACTGACCCAATGTTTCCCCACTGCCCTGTCTCCCCCAAATTAATCCCACTGAACCGCTTCCCCGCCACAGTCCCCTTTCAATCCCCATACGAATAGAACAGGCCGACCCTCCCTGTTCTGATCTGTTTCAGTCCCCGAACAAACCCCACTAACCCACCGTCGCCCCACAGAGTTCTGTCTGTCCTGAATTGAATACAACTGTTCCACACTCTTCCCTCAGCCCTGTGTGGTTCCAGGTTAATCTCGTTGTCTCTTCCTCTACCCGGAGCTTCGTGTCTGTCTCCTGACATACCCCAGTTCACAGCGCTCTCTGCATAGCCTCTCGTCCGCCTCCAGAATTATGCCACCGGCACCCTCTCTCCCACATTCTTGCCTCAGTTAGCAAAATAATCCCGCTAACCAATTCCAATAACCAATCTTCACCCCACAGACAGAGATCAGTCCAAATCTCACCCGTCTTCGCATTTTTCAATCCAGTAAGCAAGGTTGTTACACAGAGGATTGAGGGATACAAAGTTCTGTGAAGATAAATTTACTTGATTAATGCCTAAAATCGAAAAGTATGTACAGAGCTTCTCTCAGTTGATTACAACATTAATCTGGGATGGGTCTGTCTGGAGGTAGATTCACTCTGTGTCTGACCTCGAGAGTGTGAGATGGGACGGTGTGGACGGAGATTCACTCCGTGTCTGACCCCGGGAGTGTGTGATGGGATGGTGTGGAGGGAGATTCACTCTGTGTCTGAACTCGGGAGTGTGTGATGCGACGGTGAGGAGGGAGATTCACTCTGTGTTTGACCCCGGGAGTGTGTGATCGGACGGTTTGAAGGGAGATTCAATATCTGTCTGACTCTGGGGGTGTCTGATGATTCCTGTGTTACTGTGGGATCTTCTCGTGCTGTGACACCTACCGCTTCTTCCCTTGAATTGATTTCCAGCAGCCTTGAATGTCGGATTGAACATTCTTGCATCGCTTTTTGGAAAGATGTTTCAAAGCTGGATACGTAATAACTCCGGTCTTTATTTGTGGCCCAGTCCTTGGAACAACTTTGATCTGAAAATCAGGGACAAGGAACAGTGACACAAAGTGTGAATCTCCCTCCGCAACGTCCCATCGTAAATTAACAAGGATCAGATACAGTGAAGATCCCTCCACACCATCCGTCACACACTCCTGGGTGAATATAACATTGAGTAATACAGCACAGTACAGGCCGTGTGGTCCACAATGTTGTGCGGACACTTAAACCCTTCCTCCCATATATCCCCCTCCCTTAATTTCCTCCATATACCTGTCTAGTAGTCTCTTAAATTTCACTAGTGTATCTGCCTCCACCTCTACCTCAGGCAGTGCATTCCACGCAGCAACCACTGTCTGAGTAAAACACCTTCCTCTTATATCTCTATTGATCTTCCTGCCCCTTAACTTTAAGCCATGTCCTCTTGTACTGATCAGTGGCGCCCTGGAAAAGAGGCGCAAGCTATACACTGGACATATTCCTCTTAATATCTTGTACACCTCTAATATGTCTCCTCTCATTCTCCTTCTCTCTTTGTAAAGCCCGAGCTCCCTTAATCTCTGATCATAATCCATACTCTCTAAACCAGGCAGCATCCTGGTAAATCTCCTCTGTACCCTTTCCAATGCTTCCGCATCCTTCCTATAGTGAGCCAACCAGAACAGGACACGGTACTCCAAGTGTGGCCTAAACAAACTTTTCTAGAGCTACATCATTACCTCGCGACTCTTACACATAGAGCATAGAATAGCACAGTACATTACAGGCCCTTCGGCCCACAATGATATGCCGACCCTCAAACCTTAAATCCCATATATCCCCTACCGTAAATTCCTCCATATACTTGTCTGGTAGTCTCTTAAGCTTATCTAGTGTATCTACCTCCATCACTGAGTCAAGCAGTGCACTCCCGCACCAAACACTCTCTGAGTGAAATACCTTCCTCTGATATCCCTGGTGAACTTTCTTCCCCTTATCTTAAAGCCATGTCATTCCGTGTTGAGCAGTGTTGCCCTGGGGAAGACGTGCTGGCTGTCCACTCTATCTAATCCACTTAGTATCTTGTATACCTCTATCATTTCTAATCTCCAGGCATGCGTCACCGTTCCCTCTGTCAGACGCACACATGACCCCACTCCCAAAATCTCCCACCCACCACCACTTCCGCCATAGCTTCTCATCACATGCGCACTGTGTCAAACACAGAGTCCCATCATACACACACGGGGTGAGACGGAGATTTAAGATCCCTGTACCGTCCGATCACACGCTCACATGGTCAGACGCAGATTGAATCTCCCTCCCCATGGACCCATCATTCACTCCAGGCGTCAGACGTGGAGTGAAGCTCCATGCACACTGCCTTTTATAAACGCCCGGGGTCAGACGTGGAGTGAAGCTCCATGCACACTGTCTTTTATAAACGCCCGGGGTAAGACGTGGAGTGAAGCTTCCGCCGACATTGTCCCAACAAACACTCTCGGAGTCAGACACAGGCCCGCATTCCAGCGGGCAGACGAGATGTGAAGTTTCTTGCACACCGTCCGGTCACACTATTCCGGAGTCAGATTCTGAGTGTTACTCCTTGCACAATGCCCCTCACACACTCCCTGGATCAGAAAACAGATTTTAGATCTCTCCCCAAAGTCCACTCACACACAGCTTGATCAGACACCTGCTGAATCTCTCTCCCCACGGCCCCATCACACACTCCAGCGGTGAGACACAGAAAGAAACTCCATCAGTTCACACGACGAATATTGGAGTGAGAGTGATTCTTCATCGTCAGCTTCCCAACGCACCGCATAGCAAATTTCAGACACAGAGTGAAGCTGCCTCCACACGACCCCATCTCACACTGCCGAGTAAAGCACAGTGTGAATCTCCATTTTTAAGTCCCATCAAGCATCTCCTGGCGGGTCACAGAGTGAGTCTATCTCTGAACCGTTCCATCACACCCACCTGTGTTTTCAGACAAAGCGAAGCTCCGCCCGTACCCTCCCATGGCACACTCACAGGGTCAGACTCCCTCCACAATATCCAATCACACAATCCGCTGTCACACAGAATAAATGCCCCTCTGCACTATCCCATTACACACTCCTGGAATCAAACACAAACGCTCTCTGTCTCTGTGATCCCATTACACACTCCGGGAGTCAGACACAGAGTGAAGCTGTCTCTCCACGATCCCACCACACACTCCTGGATTCCGACACAGAGTGAATCCCCCGCTACACCGTCCCATCACATACTCCACATTCAGAGTCAAACGCTCTCTCCACGGTGCCATAACACGCTTCAGGGGTCAGACATGGGTTCAATCTCTCGGGACACTGTCCCATCACACCATCCCATTGTCAGACACAGAGTGAATCTGGATCCATACTGTCCCATCACACTCTCTTGGATTCAGTGATACAGTGAAATTTCCCCCACGCAGCTCCATCACACACACACCAGGTCAAACACAGAGTGACTCACCCTCCATACCATCTCTTCACACACTCCCGATGTCAAGCACAGAGTGACGCTTCCTCTCTCCATGCCTGCTCTCTGCTGAGGAGCGGGTGAAAGTGGGGTATGATGCCTCACCTCTGCTGCTGGTCAACAATTCACAGATTTGAGTTTCGTTGACAGATCTGTACTTCGTTTCCATCTCAGTGAACTGGTGACGGAGATCGCTCTGCATTCCTTGAAGAAGGGACAGATTAGAGTTGAGCGCAGAAAGCTTGGATTGAAACTCATGGTAGTTTCGGTGACAGGTTTCCTTAGACTGACGAATCTGTGATACTGAGAGAGATGGTGAAGGATGTTTCGCGTTTACAGTGACACGTGAGTCAGCTGACATCCTGACATGCAGTTTAGAATCCTTTCAAGAATTCATAAAATGGATGCCTCGACATTAAAATACGCACACAGCCCAAAATGCATGTGCAACTTCAGATCCGCCAACACGCCCAAATCTTTATTTCACCCCAAATCCGTGTTTACATGTACACAATCCCAAATCCATGTACACCTCAAATGTGGGCACCTCATCTACAACTAGGAGCGCACACTAAAATTCATGCGAATATCATACCCGCGGAGAAACCCACTTGCACATTAGATTATCCCAGAGGAATTATCATTTAAATTAACTTCCTTATTCACGTAATCGAAATGAAGCAACTTTGAGATTCGGCACACCTCCAAACCGCAGACACCCCAAATACGTGAGAAATCCGTGCGCATGTCCAAATGCAAATGCATCCCCACAACTTCAAAACTGTGAACACACACCCGCAAATTAGATTATCTCAAAAGAAAAAAAAATAGACATTCAAAAGTTGACAAAATCTGTGTACAATGAGCCCCACAAATGACTGTCGGGATTTCTGCGTGTTTGGGCTGCGCACGGATTTGTTGGAGCGCACCAATTTGACGATGCAAATGGATTTGGTGATGCGCACCAATTTGACGATGCACACGGATTTGGTGATGCGCACCAATTTGACGATGCACTTGAATTTGGTGATGCGCACCAATTTGACGATGCACATGAATTTGGTGATGCGCACCAATTTGACGATGAATATGGATTTGGTGATGCGCACCAATTTGACGATGCACATGAATTTGGTGATGCGCAACAATTTGACGATGCACATGAATTTGGTGATGCGCACCAATTTGACGATGCACATGAATTTGGTGATGCACAACAATTTGACGATGCACATGGATTTGTTGGAGCGCAACAATTTGACGATGCACATGAATTTGGCGATGCGCACCAATTTGACGATGCACATGAATTTGGTGATGCGCAACAATTTGACGATGTACATGGATTTGTTGGAGCGCAACAATTTGACGATGCACATGGATTTGGTGATGCGCAACAATTTGACGATGCACATGGATTTGTTGGAGCGCAACAATTTGACGATGCACATGGATTTGTTGGAGCGCAACAATTTGACGATGCACATGGATTTGGTGATGCGCAACAATTTGACGAGGCACATGGATTTGTTGGAGCGCAACAATTTGACGATGCACATGGATTTGGTGATGCGCAACAATTTGACGATGCAGGCAGTGCATCGATGATGTGCGCTGATTTCGGTTGCCTTTTCGATCATGGGAAACACATAGATTTGGTGAGTTGACGGATCAAAATTTACGTGCGGATTATTGATGTCGAGGCTGCCATTTTCTCAAATGTTTCTATTTGTTTGTTGCTCCGGGAAAATCTGATGTACAAGTGGAGAAGTCCGCGGGTTTAGGGTGCGCACTGAACTTGCGATTGCGCAATTTTATTTTTTATTTTATTTTATTTTTATTTTTATTTTGTTTTTTGTCGTCGAGTATGGGTTGCTCACTGTCTTGTGGTTCACGTGCCTGGAGTTAGGAGCGTTCTCTAATAAAGGTTTCCAAACTGATTTAGGGGAGTCCTCCGATATCGGGGTGCGAACCTTTTAAGGGAGAGCAAATTTAGGGTAGATTCTCCACGTTTTTGTGAGTGCATATCGATTTGGTGACATACGTAGGGAATTTGGGATACATGGTGGTTTTTTACCAGACAGCCATTTTGTGTTTGCAATGATTATCCGTCTGGGTCATCTAGTTTGCCTGTGGGGTGCGCTCGTATGTGAGGATGCGCGCAGATGTGGGGGTGCGGACGGATTTTAGTGATCCAGTTCGGGGTGTAGTCTTGAATACGGGGCTGCACACGGATCTGGTTCGACACGCAGATTTGGGTGTGTCGTCGATCTGCAAAATGAATTTGGCGCACATATGGCTTGCTAACCACTTTCTGAATTTTCTGAATTGATTGAAATGTTGCTTGTCTGGGATAATCCATTATGCATCTCGGGTGTCAGAGAGTTTGGGGTGCGCACCGATTTTGTGTTTGCGCAGATTTAGGGCTGCTTCGGCATATATGAGCGGCAACCGGTTTGCGATGCGAACGGATTTAGTGAAATTAGCGGATTTGGGGGTACACACAGATTTGGTCTCTTTAGGAGAGTTTCGGCGAGTACATGTGCACAGTGATGTGTGGATTTTAAAGTGATCAAAATCACTTTCTGATTGGGAGGTGGCACACGATTAGGAACCAATATGGGTGCACAGAACGCCAGTATGCATTTGGGGTGCACAAGGTTGCCTGACGGTTGGGGACGAGAACAGGTTTAGGTGCGTGTTGGCGCGTATGGGTGTACATTAATTTGTTAGTGTCGGTCGAAGTGGGGTTGTGGTGAATCTCAAAGTTATTTCATTTATAGTATCTTTAATAATAGCTGCACTATGCCCTCTCTTTAAGGTGACTCCTCCTTTGGGAAAATCAGATGTGTACACGTGAGTATCAGCAGGTTTGGTGATGTACACGATCTCAGATGCTCTCAGATTTGGGGTCCTGACAAATCTCACGGTTGTTTCATTGATAGGTATATTATTAATAAATACACTTCCGGTTTTCTACTCTGCTCTTGCTGAGATTTTTAAGTTGGAAGTTGTTACTTTCTGAAGTATGTGAAATTATTTCTCATCTCGGATAATCTGTAAGTGGGAGGTGTTGACACGTTCGGTGCGCGCACCCATTTGGGTGTGCATACGGATTTGGGAGTGCACGTGGCTTTTGGTTGTCGGAGGAATTGGGTATAATGCCAAAATACAAATTGTTTATTTTACAGATACTCGGATAAATAATGCACTTTAACGCTGAGCCTTGTTCTTGCTATTCCTTAAAGTGGATTAAGCAATCTTGTGAAATAATTGAAATGTTTCTCTCTCGAGGATAAACAATTGTACATATAGTGGCTGACTCGGATTTGGGGGTTCTCAGAGATTTAGACATGTGCGCGGCGAGTTTAGGTACACACAGATTTGGGTGTGTCGGTGGTTTGGGGGAGGTTGTTTCACTTATGGATACTTTAATAATAGAACTTGGAAGTTTGTTTTAGTTTATTGAACGCGAAGCTATGTTGTGAACTGTTTGACCTGACTCGTGATTTCGGATAATCCAGCGTGCATGTGGGATTGTCGTCAGGATTGGGGTGCATGTGGATTCAGGGCGAGCTCTTATTTGGTCATGCGCACAGATTTATGGTTGAATACGGACTTGGGAATGTGCGCAGATTTAGGCGTCTGTTGGCTAATATGGAGGTGCACAGGTTACACCCAGATCTGTGTGTGTCAAACGATCTGGAATTGCAGATGCATTTTGAGATGCTGATTTTAATGTCGAAGCAGTCATCTTCTGGTCGATTTGAAATGATTCCCTCTGAGATAATCTATTATGCATGTTGGAGAATCAGCGTGTATGGAGAGAGCACTGTTTTTTGGGATTACGCAGATTTAGGGCGGTGTCGGCAAATATGCCCTCGCACACCAGTCTGGGGATGTGAACAGATTTGGTGATGTGTCCGGCAATATAGAGGTGCACACATATTTGTAACGCTCATTGATGAGCGAGGAGCGTGCAGGCCAGTGTGTGAATGTTTACTGGTTTTGGCAAATATGTCTTCATACACTAATCTGAGGATGCGAACCGATTCAGTGATTTGGAGTTGTTAGATATCTGAAGGTTGTTTCATTCAGAAATAATTTCAGAAACAGTGCTCCCTGAACTTTTCACCAGTGTTCTTGTAACTTTATGCTGGAGGCAGCCATTTTGTGAACTGTTCGAAATTATTCTTGCCCTGGGACACTGTATGTGGCGTGTAGGGGTGTCAACGGGTTTGCAATGCCCATTGAATTGAACATTACACAGAGTTAAAGCAAAATAGTCAAACATGTAATGCCTTTGATGGCTGGATCTCAGAAGAATGAGGGGGACGGATGTTGTTTTTGGAAATGATCGAATGTTTAAAGGCATCGATAAAGTAGGTGTGGAGAGAAGGTTCCCCGTGGCGGGACAGTCAATACCAGCGAACCCACATCCGAATGGAGGTCCGTTCTTTCAGAATGGAGATTGGGAGTGTTAGGTACACGTAAATGTGTGTGATAAAACCATCAGCAGCAATAGAACAGACCTGGAGTCTGGTTTTTCTGTTAGAAAACATTATTCAATTAACAACCACTTAAGATAGCATCTTAAACCAGGTAAATCGAAAGTTAAAAGAGTTATGCTGATATAGCCGAATAAAATAAAGTTCGCAAACTCATTCAATTTCAGATGTCATGAGTTACAGTTTGACGATGGTCTGCAAGAAAGTTCAGTTCAATCCACAGAACTGAGGTGAGAGAGAGGTATTTGTAATCTGAATAAACAGGGGTCGTTGGTCTTGTCGTTCTCCTCTGAAATCTTCAAGTTAGTCAAATGTGACTCCCCTAAGGGTATCGATTTCAGTGGAAAATCTACTCACCCAGGCCAGGGTTAAAGACACCGGTAGTTTGCACAGCGTCACCCTTGCACTCACTGTGACGGCCTCTGATCAATCTCACTTGATCGATCCTCAACCCACCCTCGCGTGCACTCGAAGAGTTCATCCAGTGACTCCTTCCTCACCGGCCTCTGTGAGTCTCTTCTGTTTGTCTGCCAGAAAGACAGTCGACCTCACATAAGCTGAACATAAGCTGTCCATCATGTAACTCCTCCTCTCTCTCCATAGCAACTCGGGCAGCAGCTGAAGACTATTCCGTCTCTCTCTCTCTCTCTCTCTCTCTCTCTCTCTCTCTCTCTCTCTCTCTCTCTCTCTCTCTCTCTCCCTCTCCCCCCCCTTCCCGGGAACGAGACAGACGGCCCGGTCACATTTCATTCCGGTAACGTTCACTGTGAGCGGGAGAGCCTGGGAAGAGAGGAAATGGGGTAGAGAGAGAGAGAGTGCAGCCGGAAAGAGAAGTCTTAGTGAGGAGGGCAGTGAGATAGAAAGGCAGTGGGCAGAGGGAGAGTGGAGAGAAATGGAGAGAGCTGGAGTGAGGAGCGAAATGGATGCGGGTTAGAAGCATTCATGGGAGAGAAATAGGGAGTGAGTGACTGGAGAGTGTGGGAAGCAGAGGGAGAAAAGATACAAAGAATGTGATGGGGTTTTGTGAGAACTGCTGGTCCGTCTGCTGGGCTGACGTCGCTGCTATTTTTTCATATTTTGCTGTCTGTATGACGCACTCTTTCAATACTTCTCTGAAATACTGATAAACCGCAGCTTCTGTTCTCATGGGCGAAGGCAGTCAATAATCAGACACTGCTCAGCGTTCGTTGGTTTACTGTAAACTGTAAATGTCTTCTTTCTTTGATCAGCCCTACACAGTTTGAAAATGACAAACAATTGTTCAGACGGCATCTCGGAGGGAGGGGGCTCCCTGAATTCGGAGGGTGTTGCGGGTTGCCCGGGACCCTGGTTTCCCTAGCACAGAGGGACTGAAGCCCCGGCGATATGCAGATCAATGGGACTGCTGATGCTCAAACCAGGAACCAACTGGAGTTTGGGTTGTCTTTGACAATAAAGGGTCTGAATGAGGGACAATATATCTGCCCATCTTTCCGTCCCTGTTCACTCATCATCCCTCACTCTTCCGCTTCATCCATTCCTTTCTCTCCCTTCTTGTTTTCCAGTGTCCCTCCAGCTTCCATATTCCATCTTCCTCAATCGTCACACTCTCTCTCTCTCTCTCTCTCTCTCTCTCTCTCTCTCTCTCTCTCTCTCTCTCTCTCTCTCTCTCTCTCTCTCTCTCACTCTCTCTCTCTCTCTCTCTCTCTCTCTCTCCCTCTCCCTCTCTCCCTCTCCCTCTCCCTCTCTCTCTCTCTCTCCCCTTCGCGCTCTCTCTCTCTCACTCTCTCTCTCTCTCTCTCTCTCTCTCTCTCTCTCTCTCTCTCTCTCTCTCTCTCTCTCTCTCTCTCTCTCTCTCTCTCTCTCTCTCTCTCTCTCTCTCTCTCTCTCTCTCTCTCCCCTTAAGGCACAGTCCATAGCGAATGAAACATAAGATCGCATCACAGGAGGAATATATTTCCACACAGTGTGGTAAATCTGTGGAATGGGTTACACAGGCGGTTGTGGAGTCTGACGTTAGATATATTGAAGTCAGAGGTGAACAGATTGTTGATTACTCAGACCGTGAAGGAATACGGTGAAAAGGCAGGAGATTGGGGCTGAGGGGGACCTGGATCAGACATGATGAAACGGCGCAGCAGACTCGATGGCCTAATTCTGCTCCTCTATCTCATGGTCTGATTTTAGGTTCCCGTGTTGCCGGGTGTCAGCATCTCAGTGGATCTGTTCTGGTGGGCCCAACACATTCATGCAAACACGGAGAAGAGTGTCATGTTCCCGACTGAACAGCGCCAGGCTTCCAGATGTCGGAACGCCCATTCCCCGGAGTGTGGAGAGCTGACACTTTCCCTTAAAGGGTCAGACTGACAATTATCGCTCGTCAACATTGCTTCATGGGAAGCACTTGTGAGGCATCATTTGGACATACTGTGAGCGGTTCCGGGTGCATTATCTCTACCGGCCAGATGAGCTTGGCATTGAGAAAGGTTGAAAGGAGGTTCAGGGGAATGATTCCAGGATTGAAAAGTTTATCAGATCAGGAGCGTTTGGTGGCTGGAACTCTGAAGAATGAGGGGGCGGCGGGGAGAGGGTTGTTTTTGAAATCAATCGAATGTTCAAAGGCTTCGACAAAGTAGATGTGTAGAGAAGGCGAGACCGGTGGACCCACATCGCAAATGGAGATCCGTCCTTTTAGAACGGTGACTGGGAGGAATGTATTCAGCCAGAGTATGGTAAATATGTAGAACAGGTGACACAGCCGGCTGTGGAATCCGACAGTGGGTGTATTGAAGTCAGAGGTTGATAGATTCTTGATTACTCAGGGGATGAAGGAATACGGTGAAAATGCAGGATATTGAGGGCTGAGGGGGACCTGTATCAGACATGATGAAATGGCGCAGCAGACTCGATGGCCTAATTCTGCTCCTATATCTCATGGTCTGATTTTAGGTTCCTGTGTTGCCGGTTGTCAGCATCTCAGTGGATCTGTCCTGGTGGTACCAACCGAGAGTGAGGGAGAGGGAAAGACTGACAGAAAAGGAGGAGAGGAATAGTAGGATAAGTAGGAACAAGTGAAAGGGGTAGTGGTGCACTGTAGGGGGGAGTCACGGAGCCGTGGAAGGTTTTAGCGGATGAATGGGGTAACATAAATATGCTCTGATGTCGGAGAGGGAGGAGATGATGGAGACGTAGAAGGTTGTTGTTGAGGAAGTACTCGAGTTGGAAAGTCACGTTGCATTTGAAAAAGACGTTCGAGAGGGGCACCAGGTTCGGCTCTGCTCGCCCCTTCTCTTCTGTGACCTCTGACCCGAAGGCCGATGGGAGAATCATCAGTCAGATGACTGAACACTCGCCGGTCCCCGGGTTCCGAATGTCTACCTGCTGGGCCACTGGAAACCTTTGCCACCACCCGGCTGGACTGTTCAAGGACTCGGTGGCGAGGAAGCTCATAAAAGGTTCGTATTCATCTCCCGGGCAAGGATTCAATTTTAAGGCTCTGCTGTGGCCTCATTTGGAGTGTGCTTCCCTGTCACTTTCACTTTAAGACTCGGACTGACAGTTTCTGCCTGTCACAATCCTTCCTGGAAAGTTTGTAATTCAGGCGCTCGTGCTGAGCACTCAGTGCTCAACCGTAGGAAATCCATTTCCAGCGCTTTTGTTTGTGATCCGACACCTCCCAGTATTCTCATGAAACAGCGCCTGGCTTCCAACTTCGCAGCTACATCTTTGCCAGAAAACAACCTGGCCGAAACCACACTTGCCAGATCAATCCTGCCGACAAAACAGTCAGCCTTCATTCAATTTAGAACTAAACCCGAGGTCATAATTACCCCTTTCCATAATCACCTTGAATCTAATGGCAATATCATCCCTTTAAGACTCGGACTGCCACGAGATGCAAAGTGGTCGCCTGCACAAACTTTTGACCCCTGCCTTGTTCCATTCCGCAGGAGGAGATCCAGTATTGCACTCCCTGGTTGGAAATATCTACCTAATGATGAAGGAAACTTTCTTGAAACCATTTGAGAAACTACCCCACTGGTCCTTTCACGGAACTGGGCTCACAGTGAATATCTGTTAAAATATCACAAACTTATGTTTCTCTACAGATTTGCTCCTCTGAATCCCCGGCACTATTAGCTGATTGATAATATGGCCCCATGATCGAGTTCATACCTTTCTTATTCCTCAGTTCCGTCCAAAAATCCTCACCTAGACGTGTTCCCTGGTCTGTCCTGACTGAATACCGCCGTGACATTTACCCTGACTGCAAAGCTGCCCCTCATGTTTGCATTGTTTGCTCATTGGCACGAATAAAACAACCGAATCCCTGAATATTAAGCTAACAGTCCTGCCTCTCCTGCAACTAAGTCTCACTATTGGGTACAATCTCATACTTCCAGACATTGACTCCCGCCCTGAGCTCATCTGCCTTTCGGACAACACATTCTGCATTGAAACGTGGGCAGCTCAGAACGTGAGTGCCAGCTGGCTAAACATTTTGCTTATTGACTTCGTCGGTGGTCTTAGCGACATCTGTTCCAACAAGTTTTCTATCTGTGATGGCATTACGTTTTTCATCCCCCTGTATCTCCAGTTTAATGCCCACCCCACCTATGTGTTATGGCAAAAATTCCCGCTGAAATATTATTTCAACTCAAGTTGATGTGTAAACTGAGAGAGTTTCTCGCTGGCAGATGAAGTGAAGGAGCTGAGCACGGCGGGGCTGTGTGGCGTGGCCTCCGGGTGCTGCCCCCCAGTGTTCGCTCGGCAGAAGACAGGCTCTGTTGTGGTCGACTGCAAATATCAGTGGTATTCAGTTGACCGAAGGCCTCAAACTGCGTTGGTATTTTTCTGTTTTATACATATTTTTGTGCCTTCTGCCGTGTTTAAATGCTGATATCGGGTTTTGCACCATGTTTCTGGAGTAACGCTGTCACGTTTGGCTGTATTCATGGATGTTCATGTGTCTTCCTGACTTGTGTGACATACATCGACTTGGTCATTTTAACCCGTCTATCCCCCGAGACAAATACAAACTGATGTGCCTGTTATTGTGCAGTTTGGCCACATGGAGATGCTGTAGTGGGACTGGATGTTTAACCCCGTTGAATCTCCGGACCGTCACCCAGTTTCCTGCGAACTGAACATTCGGTCTGGTTTCCTCCCAATATGACCTGACAGAGAGTCATCGTATAACGACAAGATGATGAGAGGCATTGATCGTGTGGATAGTCAGAGGCTTTTTTCCTGGGGCTGAAATGGTTGCCACGAGAGGACACAGGTTTAAAGTGCTGGGGAGAAGGGACAGGGCAGATGTCAGGGGTAAGTTTTTTACTCAGAGAGTGGTGAGTGCGTGGAATGGGCGGGCCGGCAACGGTGGTGGAGGCGGATACGATAGGGTATTTTAAAGGACTTTTGGATAGGTACATGGAGCTTAGAAAAATAGAGGGCTATTGGTAAGCCGAGTAATATTTTTTGAGGTCGGGACGTGTGGGCCGAAGGGCCTGCATTGCGCTGTATGTTTTCTATGTTCCTATGTTTCTATCTTTATTTTCTCTTGCTGATGAACCCGCCTTGCGGATCGGTTGTTGTTCAAACAAACGCGAGGCACTGGTTTATAATGCACACATTTCCCGAACTCTGATTGGAGGCTGTTCCAAGGGGAAATATATAAGAAACTCTGACACTGTCAGTCAGACCCTGAGCGAGACTCCTCCATACCTCCGGCTGAAAATTGACCCAGAACATTCTGTGAAGATATAGAATATGAACAGATCGCCTGGGTTAAAAAAAAATCCCTCCCTTCAGAAAATATTCTGCGATTTTAAGTCTTTTTTTTAAAAATTGCCTGTCCATACGATTCCCGGCACGATTCATACACACCCGGAGTCAGAATAGCTGAGTGAAGCTTCCTCACCAACATTACATCACACAAGTTCCAGGTCAGACAAGGAGTGAAGCTCCCTCCGCCTTGTGACAAATTTTCGGAAAAGAGGTGAAGCTCCCACTCACAGACGTATAACGTATTTCCGAAGTCAGAGAGAGACTGTATCTCCCTCCACACTGTTCCATCACACACTTCTGGGGTCAGACACAGAGTGCGACTCCCTCCACGCCGTGCAAAAACATACTCCCGGGATCCGAAACAGTGTGAAGATCCCTGCACACCGTCCTATCACACACTTTCCGGAGCAGACAGAGAGCAGTTCCATCCACACCGTCCCATGGCAGACCCCCGTAATCAAACACGTGATGCTACCTCGACAGTGTCCCATCACATTTTTTCTGGTACAGACACAGAGTGAATTCCCTGTTCCCCATTCACCGTTCAGATATCGTTTAGTTCAACTGCAACTCACCAACTCAAAACCCGCACAATCGCATCATACACTACCCAAGTCAATAGGAGATCTAAACCCCCTCCGTCCTCCACAATCCCCTCTCAGCAATCCCCAGCACTCCGCCATCCCAGTCGTCTGGAATTCTGTCCCGGATACTGTGAGTGCGCGTGACAGGATGTGGATTATTCAGCGGGCACGTGCTCCCAGATTTAATCACCGACTCCAAATCCCGGACTGGTGTCCGACCCTCTGCAACGGGATGATAGACTCCCTCACCGGGAAACCACAGTCGATAGCAACGTTACCGAGCGACAGGTTGTGCTGAGGAAGCTGGGGGTTGGGGGTGGGGGGTGGTTGGTGCTGCAGAAGCGCTCAGACAGATTAGGAGAATGGGAATAGACGTGGCAGATTGAATACAGTGCCGGGAATCGTATGGTCATGCAATTAAAAAAAAGACTTAAAATCGCAGAATATTTTCTGAAGTGAGGGATTTTTTTTTTAACCTAGGCAATCTGTTCATATTCTATATCTTCACAGAATGGTCTGGGTCAATTTTGAGCCGGCCCAAAAATCCTGTCATAAAATGTGTATCTACAAAAGTTTGAACCGCAGTTCTATTTAGTATGCAAAAATAGTCGATATGACGTTAATAAATTGGTGATGAATCCTTAATTAATTCTTCAGAGATCTAAAATCCACTTCAATATTTGCGTGTCAAATTCGACCCGGAGCAGCCTCAATGTACAAACATTTGTAGCACCTGTACAGAAGCATAAAACTTCAGGGTGTTTTTACTGTTGTCAAATGTCAGAACGGGTCAAACATGCCCGGCACAGTGTGTAAGGGTTAAAAACAATCTGCGGTGCAGAGGGATTTGGGAGACTTCGTGCAGCTTTCCCAGAAGTTTAACCTGCAGCTTGAGCCGGTGGTGAGGAAGGCAAATGCGATGACAGCATTCATTTCGAGAGGGCTGGGACGTAAAAGCATTGACGTCATTCTCAGGCTCAATAAGTCACGTCACTACTGTGGCCACATTTGGAGTTCTGTGTGCAGGTCTAGATCGCTTATCTCACAGGGGATGTGAGACATTGAGGAATGATAACGGGATTGGACGTGGTATTATAGGAGGAGTATTTGACGGCTCCGGGAGACAGAACACCCACACACAGCGATTCAGGAACAGCTTCTTCCCATTCGCCATCACATCTTTCAACGCGTCAGCAAGAACTCGACATTTCTGCGGTGTTTATTAATATTGGCAATTTAAACTAATTGTACATCTTAAAAGAACTAATTCCAGGGGTTATAAGCTTCAGATAATAAGTGAAATAGCGATTCCGCAGGAAAATACCCGATAGGGTGGACAGGACACTTGACCCGCTGGTCTTCACCAGTCACATCGAGTACAGGAGTCGGGAGGTCACGTTGCTGTGCGACAAGACGTCGGTGAGGCCGCCCTGCTTTAGGAAAAATGTCAGTGAAATGGATATATTGTACAGGGAGCTCCCCCGGGATATTGCCGGAACTCGGAGGACTGAGCTATGGTGGGAAGGAGGAAAGGTTGGGACTTCATTCCCTGGTGCGTAGGTATAACCTTACAGAGTTGTATAAACCCGAGAGGGGCACAGGCACAGGGAATGCGTACAAACTTTCACCGAGGGTTGGGTTATCGAGAACCAGACGCCACAGGATTGAGGTGAGAGTGAGTGGAAAGGAGAAAGAGAGAGATCAGGGAGACGGAGGGTTTAGAGAGCACGGGGAGGGGAGAGAGAAAGGTAGAGGGAGCGGGGAAGTGCGGTCCCGGGGGAATGGCGAGAAAGAAGGGGAGTGACGGCAAGGTTTGTTGGAGTCCGGGTGGGGTGGAATATGATGCCAACAAGAGGATTAGATGGAGTAGAAGGGAGTGGCAGAGTGGTAATTTGAAAGGATTTAGGAGTGAGAGAGAAGGAGGAGAAATGGGGCAGTCACCTGAATCATGTCGCCTCCACTGGCTGTTGGCAGAGACCATGGATTTCTTCAGGAATATCCGCGAACAAAGGTGCCGACTTCTCGCAGATGAATCGCTGATCACTATCACAAGGACTATCTCTTACGTACGACTCGCAGTCTCTGCAGACGGACTGCTCCGGGGACTGATTGTACAGGAGGGCCAAGCCCACAGTCCTATCCAGGGGAGGTAAACAATTTCAACAGAGACAAAGCAGCTTCAGTAGAGAACCCGAGCCGAGACCGTCCCCAAGCTAATCCTATGAAATCGCTCTCTCCTAACAGCCTGTGTCAGTCCCCAAACTCATCCCACTGCACCACTCTCTCCCCACGGTGCCGTGCTAGGACCCAGACAGAAACCATGGTCCCAATGTCTCCCCACAGCCCTGTGTCTCCCAAACTAATCCCACCGAACGGCTTCCTCACCACAGTCCACTGTCAGTCCCCATACGAATCGAACCGGCCCACACTCTCTACCTTGATCTGCTTCAGTCCCGAAGAAACCCCACTGTTCCACCGTCTCCCCACAGAGCTATGGCTGTCCCGAAATGAATCCCACTGTTCCACACTCTTCCCGCAGCCGGTCCCAGATTAATCCCGTTGCCCCACATTCTAGCCGGCGCTTCGTGTCTCTCTCCCAATACATCCCACTACACCGCGCTCTTCCAATAGCTTCTGCACCGCCCCCTGACGTATACCACCCTCTCTCCCACATCTTTTTCTCAGTTCGCAAACTAATCCCATTAACCCACTGTGTGCCCATCGCCCTGTATCGTCTCCAAACTCATCCCACTCTCTCCCTCAGATCTTTGTCATTCACCAAACTAATCCCACTGTTGCTCCCTCTCCTCACAGACCGGCGACTATCGCCAAAATAATCCCACTACACCGCGCTGTCCTCACCCACATGCGTCAGTACCAATAATAATCACGGTGCACTGAACTCTCCCCACTGTCCCCTGGCAGTTTCCGTAATATACACTGCCCGGTCCTTTGCTGACGGACACGTGTCGGCCCCAAAGTGTTCCCATTTAACCACACGCTCCCGACAACCTCGAACAGTCTAATCGGAAACTAATCCCATTTTCACCCGTCAGGACTATGCCAATGCCCAATGCTCACCCTACATATCAGTACAAATCTCACCCGTCTTCGCATTTTCCAATCCAGTATGCACGGGTTTGGTACAAAAGTTTGTAGGATACGAAGCTCTGGGAAATTAAATTTATTTTATTAATGCCAAGAATTGAAAACAATTTACGTAGCTTCCCTCTGTTGATTACGACAGGAATCCGTGAGTGTTTGATGGGATGGTGCGGAGCAAGCTTCACTTTGTGTCTGATCCCGAGAGTGTGTGATGGGACGGTGTGAAGGGGCATTCACTTTGTGTCTGATCCCGTGATTGTGGGATGGGATGGCGCGGTGGGAGATTCACTCTGTGTCTGACCCCGGGAGTGTGTGATGGGACGGTGTGGTGGTAGATTCACTCTGTGTCTGACCCGGGAGTGTGTGATGGGACGGTGCGGAGGGAGCTTCACTCTATATCTGACCCCGGGATGGGACGGTGTAGAGGGTGATTCACTTTAAGTCTGATCCAGGGATTGTATGATGGGGAGGTGTGGAGATAGCTTCACTCCGTGGCTGTCCCCGCGAGTATCTGATGATTCCTGTGTTACTGTGTGATGTCCCCGTGCTGTGACACATACCGATTCATCTGTTGAATTGATTTCCAGCAGCCTTGAGTCACGCTTTGAACATTCTTGCATCGCTTTATAGAAAGTTGTTTCAAACGTGGATACGTAATAACGCCGATATTTATTTTTGATCCAGTCCTTAGAAAAAGTTTGTTCTGGAAATTATTAACAAGAAACAATGAGACCCAGAGTGAATATCCCTTCACACTTCCCCGGGGTGAAACACAGAGTAAATTTCACCCCACGCGGTCCCATCAGGCACAGCTCAGGTCAGGCACAGAGTGAAAGTCCCCGGCCCTCACGCCGTCCCGTCTCACATTAACAAGGATCAGGCCCAGTGAAGCTCCCTCCAAACCATCCATATCACAGACCCGGAGTCAAGACACAGAGTGATGCTCTCCTCTCTCTCTCTCTCCCTTCAGCACCGTCTGATGACTGACGACAGGAGGAAGACATGGAGTGAAGCTCGTTCTCGCTCTCCCATCATACACAGGCAGAGTCAAAAACTGTGTACACCGTCCGCACCATCTCAACACACTCTCCCGGGATCAGATACAGTGTGAATCTCCCTCCACACCGTCCCATCACACTCTCCCGGGGTCAGACACAGTGTGAATCTCCCTCTACACCGTCCCATCACACTCTCCCGGGATCAGAAACTGAGTGAATCTCCCTCCACACCGTCCCATCACACTCTCCCGGGGTCAGACACAGTGTGAATCTCCCTCTACACCGTCCCATCACACACTCCCGGGATCAGATACAGTGTGAATCTCCCTCCACACCGTCCCATCACACACTCCCGGGATCAGATACAGTGTGAATATCCCTCCACACCGTCCCATCTCACTCTCCCGGGATCAGATACAGAGTGAATCTCTTTCCACACCGTCCCATCCCACACTCCCGGGGTCAGACACGCAATGAAAATACCTCTGCACCATCCGATCACAGGCACCTGGAGTCAGTTATAGAGTGAAGGTCCCTGCTGGCCATTGAACAACACAATTCCTGACAGGTCAAACACAAACTTGGATTCCACCCATAATGACCGGTCGCACGCTCTCGGGGTCAGACGAAGAATGAAGCTCTTGTCTCACGGTCCCATCATACTCTTCCGGTGTCAGACAGACTGATGATCCTTCCACATTGTCCCATCATATATGACCGGGGTCAGTCTCAGACTGAGTTTTCACTCCACCACTCTGTCACACACTCTTTGTGGCAAACATAGAGTGAAGCTCCCTGCACCCCCTCCCATCACACAGTCCTGCGGACAAAGAAAGAGTGAACCCCATTAAAACCGCCCGTGATCAGATAGAAACTGAAACACTCTCTGCACCATCCCGCCGCTAACTCCTGTGCGCAGACACAGTACGATGCTGCTTCTACCCGGCAACATCACTCGACACAGGGATCAGGAAACGACAGCAGCTCCCTCCGCACCGTCCTGTCACACACCATTGGCATCAGACACGGAGCGGAACACCATCCTGGCACGCGTCACTGTTCCCGGTGTCAGGAAACATGGAACCCGCACCCCCACCCTGCTTCCCGTCACATCTTCTGATCACACGACACACAGGGTCAGACACGGATCCCCATTGTACACGCCGGGGGTGAGACACGTATTTAAGTTCGCTGCTCACCGTCCGATCACAAACTAACACGGCCAGAATCAGGATGAATCTCTGTCCACACGGTGCGATCACACAAGCCAGGCGTCAGACATGGAGGGAAGCTCACGTCCACGTTGTCCCATCACACACTCACGGGGTCAGACATAGAGTGAAGCTGTAATCTTACGTCTCACAATCCCGTGATCAGACACAGAGTGAATCCACCTCCACAACGTCCCATCACACTCTCCTGGATTCAGTGAGAGAGTGTAACTTCCTTCTCGCAGCCCCATCACACACTCACGGGGTCAAACATGGAGTGAATCACCTTCCATACCATCTTTTCACACACTGCCAATGTCAAGCACAGAGTGACGCTTCCTCTCTCCATGCCTGCCCTGTGATGAAAAGCGGGTGAAAGAGTGGGATGATGTCTTACCTCTTCTGCTGGTCAACAATTCACAGATTCGAGCCTTGGTTTCGATGACAGATCTGTACTTCGTTTCCATCTCAGTGAACTGGTGACGGAGATCCCTGTGCTTTCGTTTAAGATCGGACAGATCAGAGTTGAGCGCAGAGAGATTCTTGAGACAGGTTCTCCCGGAGAGATTCAGGTGGGAATTCTCGGATATTGTGGATTGAAGGGTTAAGTTTAGCTCATGGTAGTTTCGGTCGAAAGTGACCTTAGACTGACGAATCTGTAATTCTGAGAGAGATGATGAAGGTTGTTTAGCGTTTACAGTGACACGTGAGTCAGCGTCACGATCCCGAACGGGTCACAGAGAGTGTTGTGTCAGTGTCACGGTGAAGGGTGAGCTGGTGGCACGGTGAGAGACGTCGGCGCAAACTTGATGGACGTGCCTGTGTCACGCTGAGGGTTATATCAATGTCCTAGTGAAGGTCTTCTTGTTGTTAAAGTGGGGTCTGTGTCAGTATGGTGGTGATGATCGATTTGTCTCATCGCGGGCATGTCCGAGTTGCTGTGAGGGACGTGTTTGTGTCACTGTGATAGGAGTTTCTGTGCCCATGCGAGAGGTGTTCCGGGTCACAATGAAGTGGCCGTCGATGTCACGGCGAGGGAAACTTCAGAGAGGGGGTCTGGCAGTGTCACGGTGGGTGGAGTATCTGTGTAATGTGTGGGTGCTGGTCTCATTGAGAGGAGTGTGTTTGTGTCACCGTGAGAGGCATGTCATGACCACGCTGTGTGGGATATTGTCACGCTGAGGTGTGTGTCGGTGTGATGAAGACGACTATGTCGGTGTCATTGAGAATTTAGGTGTCGGTATCACGGTAAGGGGTTTGCGTGTGTCAGGGTGAGGTGCGGGTAATTGCCTCAGTGCGCGGTGCATCGTGTTATGTTGCTGGGCGATACTGACTGGGTGAGGGGTGTTACAGTGACGGGTGAGTCCTTGTCACGGTGCCGAGCTGGGCGGGTCACGCTGAGGAGCCTTTAGGTGTCAGTGGTGTCTCAGTGTCCGGTTAAGGGCGTGTCAGTGTCACTGTGAGGTGTGTTTCGGAATTGCTTTGAGACAGGTTCTCTGGGAGAGATCCAGATGGGAAATCTCACATATCTTGGATTCAAAGTTGGGTTTGACTCATGGAACTGTTTGTCGATATTGACGTTGGGTCCAGTTCATTTCCTGATTTTCCACGCAAAGAAGGTTGTAGTTTCGTTCAGAGGTTATCTGAGATGGTGAAGGATGTTTGGCGTTTATAGTGTGTCAGCGTCAAGATGCTGAGCGGGATACGGACAGTGTCCTGTCGGTGTCACGGTGAAGGGTGCTGGTGGCACAGTGAGAGGCGTCGGCGCCACCGTGAGGTACGTGTCTGGGACACGCTGCAGGGCATATTGGGGTACCAGCGAGGTTTTTGTTGGTGTCAGATAGGGGCTGCATCAGTATCGCGGTGAAAGTTGATTCCCAGTCGGTGTTTCAGTGAGAGTCGTGTATCTGTCACAGTGAAAGGTGTTTCTGGGTCCATGTAAGAGGTGTACCGGGTCACATCGCGGTGTGTCTGTCTGTCACGGTGAGAGATATGTCGGGGTCACAGTGTGAGGTTTGACGGTGCTGCAGTGAGATACTCGTCGGTCTCATAGTGTTTGGTGTATTGGTGTGACAGTGGAAAACAACTATCGGTGTCACGGTGAGAGGTTAGTCGTGGTCATGCGGAGAGACCCGTCAGTACCACAGTGAGAGGTGTGTTGATATCACCGTAAAGGGTGTTTTTGGAAACTGTTGGGAATGTGTCGCTGTTACAGTGGCCATTTTTAGTCTCTGCGGTTTGGTTGTTCCAAACGATGTGAAACTCACCATGAAGCCTCCAGAAGATACACGTGGTAATGAAGGCCGCTTTTAAAACGCAGATTAGCCATATGCTTGAGTCTGATCGCTCTCTTCTTGCGGGTCGTTCACTTTCCATGTCGTCTGTGGAAAAATCGTTATGTGTCTGTCAATCCATCGTCATAATCCCTGATCTACCCCACCCCTGCTCTTCCCAACATCTGAGTTCAAATGACTCACATTCCCTCAAGCAGAGCCGTGAGCGTAAATCACAGAGCAGAATATACCCTTCGACCCAAATCCCTGCACATTCAAGTGCCTGTCAAAGACCCAATCAAGTGTCAAAGAGCCAACACGCCGCATCACCCCCACCCTGCTTCTATTCTGACTCTCAGAACCATGCTCATTGCCAGAGACCTGACCGTTGAGTATTTCCTCACTCCGAAACTTCCGTGAATCGCTGTTTTTTTTTTCTACACGAGTGATTGACATTTATCGGACTTCTGATCTCTGGTTGGAGACACCAAAACTATATGTCGTCTGACTTAAACACAGACGGAGGCTCGCTCCATACAATCCTATTTATCCTCCCGGAATCCGACACAGAGAGAGGCTGTCTCCACAACGATCCATGACACAATTCCCTGATCAGGAATGGAGTGCAGCTCTTTCCAAATTGTTCTATTACTCAGTCCCGGGGTCAGACACAGAGAGAAGCTCACTCTTCCCCGTCCCAAAGCACATTCCCGGGGTCAGAGAAGAAATGAAGCTCCATACACAATATCTCACGTACATAACGGTAGTTAGACATCGAGTGAAACTTACTGCACTCAGTCGCATCACACACTGCCAGGGACCAGCTCAATCGACACCGTCTCATAACACGCACTTGGATTGAAATATGTTGTGAAGCTCCCTTCACTGGGCTCAATCGAGGCACGCGCTACGGGAGAAAAAAACAGATAGAAGCCCCCTTCCTCCCATCTCACCAATCCCCATTCCTTCACGTCTCGGATTCCAGTCCCAGTCGTCTCGGATTTTGTGTCTCACTCGCAGATTGCGTGTGTGTGTGTGTGTGTGTGTGTGTGTGTGTGTGTGTGTGTGTGTGTGTGAGCCGATGTGTCGTGCAATACAGATGACGGGATGGGAGGGATACAGGTCCATAATTCGATCAAACTGGTGTCACAGGTAGACAGGGTCGTAAAGAAAGCTTTTGACTCATTGGCCTTCATAAATCAATGTTCTGAGTACAGGAACTGAGATATTACGTTAAATATTCTGAGTCATTGGTGAGACTTAATTTGGTGTGTGCAGTTCTGATCACCCAGCTACAGGCAAGATGTCAATAAGGTTGAAAGAATACAGGAAACATTTAGAAGGATATCGCTGGGTCTGGCGGATCTAAGTTAAATGTAAAGATTGAATAGGTTCGGACTGTACTTTCTAGAATGTAGAGGTTTGAGAGGAGATTTGATAGAGGTGTGATAGATTTGACCCCGGGAGTGTGTGATGGGACAGTGTGGAGGGACATTCACTCTGTGTCTGACCCCGGGAGAGTGTGATGGGACGGTGCGGAGGGAGATTCACTCTGTATCTTACCCCGGGAGTGTGTGATGGGACAGTGTGGAGGGAGATTCACTCTGTGTCTGACGCCGTGAGTGTGTGATGGGACGGTGTGGGCGGACCATGTCGGTGTGTCTGACCCCGATGTAAGTGATGGGGTGGAGTGGAGGGTGCTTCTCTCTGGGGTGGATATATCACGCATACCTTTTCCTCTTTTGAATTTGTTTCAAGACGCTTTAAAACCGAGTTAGAATAATAGTGCTTCGCCTCACTGTCTGCTCTGGAAAATAGGACGAATGAACAGTGAATCTCTGTCCACACCTTCCATTGCATCCGCCGGTATTCAGACACAGAGTAGGAATCCTTTTACACCGGCCTTCACACAATCCCGGTGCCAGTTGTAAAGTGGAGATGCCACCGACCCGTCCGATCAGACAGACTCCACACACAAAATGCTGGTGGAACAAAGCAGGCCAGGCAGCATCTTTCGGGAGAAGCACTGTCAGCATTTCGGGCGAGACCCTTCGTGAGGACTAACTGAAAAGAAAGATACTAAGAAACGAGAAGAGTGCTTCTCCCTACAGATGCTGCCTGGCTTGCTGTTACCCACCAGCATTTGCAGATTTCTACGTGTTTGATCATACAGACTCACCGGGTTAGAAACAGAGTGAAGTCCCCCTGAACTGTGCCATTACATAATCCTGTTGCCAGACATACAGAAAAGTTCCCAACACAATCTCCGTAGACCCATTCTCGGGATCAGACACAGAGACAACAATTCAAAACACAGCCAGAGGACATACAAAATACGTTTGACACTTACATACTCTTACATACTACTTTTGTCAAATGCTTTGCTAAAGTCCATGTGCACCCCATCCACTGTCCTACCCTCATCAATTTCTTTTGTAACCTGTTCAAACCACTCAATCAGTCCCGTGAGGCACGATCTTCCCTTCACAAAGCCGCGTTGACTATCCATGAGTAGACTGTACTTCTCCAAATCTTCGGAGATCCTATCAATAACAATAGTTTCAAGCAGTTTGCCTGCCACTGACGTAAGACTCACGGGTCTATGGTTCCCAGGATTCTTCCTATTACCTTTTATAAACAGGGGAAGTACATTTGCCATTCTCCAGTCCTCCGGCACATCCACTGCAGCCAAAGAGGATTCAAAGATCATGGCTAATGCTACTGTGATCTCTTCTCTCAATTCCCACAATAACCTGGGGTGTATCAGATCCGGCCTCTGGGATTTAACAACCTTAATGTTTTTAAGAAGATCCAGAACTTCTTCTTCTCTAATCTCCACGTTGTCCAGCACACAGGCCGGCTCTACGTCGACCTCATCCTGATCACGATCCTTTTCACTAGTCTTATCCAGCGATAAGACACAGAGTGAAACTCCCTCCACAGTGTCCCATCACACTCCCCCGGGGTCGGGCACAGATTGAATCTCTCTACACACCATCCATCACACACTCCCGGGGTCAGACACAGAGTGAATCTCCCTCCACACCTTCCCATCACACACTCCTGGGGTCAGACACAGAGTGAATCTCCCTCCACACCTTCCCATCACACACTCCCGGGGTCAGACACAGAGTGAATCTCCCTCCACACCTTCCCATCACACACTCCTGGGGTCAGACACAGAGTGAATCTCCCTCCACACCTTCCCATCACACACTCCCGGGGTGAGACACAGAGTGAATCTCACTCCACACCGTCCCATCACACCCTCTCGGATACAGACACAGAGTGAATCTCCTTCCACACCGTCCCTTCACACACTCCCGGGGTCAGACACAGAGTGAATCTCCCTCCACACCGTCCCATCACACACTCCCGGGGTTAGACACAGAGTGAATCTCACTCCACACCGTCCCATCACACACACCTGGGGTCAGACACAGAGTGAATCTCACTCCACACCGTCCCATCTCACCCTCTCGTATACAGACACAGAGTGAATCTCCTTCCACACCGTCCCTTCACACACTCCCGGGGTCAGACACAGAGTGAATCTAACTCCACACCATCCCATCACACACTCTCGTATACAGACACAGAGTGAATCTCCTTCCACACCGTCCCTTCACACACTCCCGGGGTCAGACACAGAGTGAATCTCCCTCCACACCGTCCCATCACACACTCCCGGGGTTAGACACAGAGTGAATCTCACTCCACACCGTCCCATCACACACACCTGGGGTCAGACACAGAGTGAATCTCACTCCACACCGTCCCATCACACCCTCTCGTATACAGACACAGAGTGAATCTCCTTCCACACCGTCCCTTCACACACTCCCGGGGTCAGACACAGAGTGAATCTAACTCCACACCATCCCATCACACACTCTCGGATACAGACACAAAGTGAATCTCCATCCACACCGTCCTTCGCACACTCCCGGCGTCAGACGCAGATTGAATCTCCCTCCACACCGTCCCATCACACATTCTCGGATACAGACACAGAGTGAATCTACTTCCACACAGTCCCTTCACACACTCCCAGGGTCAGACACACAGTGAATCTCTCTCCGCACCTTCCCATCAGGTACTCCCGGGGTCAGACACAGAATGAATCTCCCTGCACACCGTCCCATCACACATTCCTGGGGTCAGACACAAAGTGTATCTCCTTCCATACGGTCTCATTACACACTCCAGGTTTCAGACACAGAGTGAATCATCTGCCTCACAGTCTAATAGAACAAAATGGATTCAGAAACAGAGCAAATCCCCCTCTTGACTCTCTCTCTCCCCTCTCACCAATCAGCTGCAGTTCAGCGTTCCTGTAGTCTGCAGCAGTCTGTCTGTCTCGGTGATAATAAGTGTGTGTGAGACCAGAGGTATAACTAAGGAGTGAGGGGGAGCGGAGGGAGGCTGTGGAGGGGTGGTGAGTTTGTAGTCGCTGTGCGGAAGTGTTCTGAAGCCAAACGACCGGCCTGTACACACAGAGAGGTGGAGAAGCTCAGAACCGAGAAATCGATATCCGGTTTAAGTTAGGAGAAATAACACAAGCGGTGAGGAGCGACCTTGACCATGTGCTGACCCCGGGTGTGCGTGATTGGACGGTGTGAAGGGAGATTCACTTTGTGTCTGACCACGGGAGTGTGTTTTGGGACGGTGAGGACGGAGATTCACTCTGTGTCTGACCCCGGGAGTGTGTGATTGGACTGGTGTGGAGGGAGATTCACTCTGTGACTGACCCCGGGAGTGTGTTAAGGGACGGTGTGGAGGGAGATTCACACTGTCTCACCACGGCAATGTGTTATGGGATGCTGTGGAAGGAGATTCACTCTGCGTCTGACTCCGGGAGTGTGTGATGGGACGGTGAGGAGGGAGATTCACTCTGGGTCTGACCCCGGGAGTGTGTGATAGGCGGTGTGGGCGGACCAGGTCGGTGTGCCTGACCCCCGATGTAAGTGATGTGATGGCGTGCAGGGTGCTTCTCTCTGGGGTGGATGTATCACGCATAATTCTTGCTCTTTTGTATTTGATTCAAGGCGCTTTAAAACCGAGTTAGAATAATAGTGCTTCGCCTCACTGTCTGCTCTGGAAAATAGGACGAATGAACAGTGAATCTCTGTCCACACCGTCCACTGCATCCGCCGGTATTCAGACACAGAGTAGGAATCATTTTACACCGGCCCTTCACACATTCCCGGTGCCAGTTGTAAAGTGGAGATGCCACCGAACCGTCCGATCAGACAGACTCCACACACAAAATGCTGGTGGAACAAAGCAGGCCAGGCAGCATCTATAGGGAGACGCACTGTCAACATTTCGGGCGAGACCCTTCGTGAGGACTAACTGAAAAGAAAGATACTAAGAAACGAGAAGAGTGCTTCTCCCTACAGATGCTGCCTGGCTTGCTGTTACCCACCAGCATCTGCAGATTTCTACGTGTTTGATCATACAGACTCACTGGGTTAGAGACTGATTGAAGTCCCCCTGAACTGTGCCATCACATAATCCTGTTGCCAGACAGAGAAGGTCCGAACACAATCTCCCAAGACACATTCCCGGGATCAGACACAGAGACAATAACTCAAAACACAGCCAAAGGACGTACAAAATGCGTTCGACACTAAGTAAAGTTGCTTCCACACCGTCGCATCTCACACTCCCGGGGTCAGACTCGGAGTGAAGCTCACTCCACACCGTCCTCTGCACATTCCCGGATCAGGCACAGAGTGAACACCCTTCACAGCTACCCATCACAGGCTGCCGTGGTTAGACACAGGCTGAAGCTTTCTCCACTCCGTCCGTCGCACACTTGCGGGGTCAAACACTGGATCAAGTTCCCAGTCCCAGCACACCCCGTCCCATGGGACCACAGAAACATGGAATACTACAGCACAGGACAGGCCCTTCATCCCTCCATGTTGCGCTGACCCAGAAAATCCTTAAAAAAAACTAAATCAACTCTACCCCATAAACCTCCAATTGTCTTTCATCCATGTGCCTGTCCAAGACAGCTCTTACATACTACTATAGTCAAATGCTTTGCTAAAGTCCATGTGCACCACATCCACTGTCCTACCCTCATTAATTTCTTTTGTAACCTGTTCAAAACACTCAATCAGTCTCGTGAGGCACGATCTTCCCTTCACAAAGCCGTGTTGACTATCCATGAGTAGACTGTTCTTCTCCAAATCTTCGGAGATCCTATCCTTGAGAATCCTTTCCCGGGGTCGGGCGCAGTTTGAATCCCTCTACACACCATCAATCACACACTCCCGGGGTCATACACAGAGTGAATCTCTTTCCACACTTTCCTATCACACACTCCCGGGGCCAGAAAAAGATTAAATCTTTCACCACAGCGTTCCATCACACACTCCGGGGGTCAGACACAGAGTGAATCTCCTTCCACACCGTCCCATCACACACTCCGTGGTCAGTCACAAATTGAATTTCCGCCGCACCCTCCCATCACACACTCCCGGAGTTAGACACAGAGTGAATCTTACTCCACACCGTCCCTTCACACAGTCCCGGGGTCTGACCCAGAATGAATCTCCCTCCACACCATCCCATCACGCACTCCCAGGGTCAGACACACAGTGAATCTCTCTCAGCACCTTCCCATCACACACTCCCGGTGTCAGACACAGAACGAATCTCCCTCCATACTGTCCCATAATACTCTCCCGGGGTCAGACAAAGAGTGAATCTCCCTCCACACCGTCCCATCACACATTCCTGGGGTCAGACACAGATGTATCTCCTTCCATACGGTCTCATTACACACTCCAGGGGTCAGACACAGAGTGAATCTGCTGCCTCACAGTCAAATAGAAAAAAAAACGGATTCAGAAACAGAGCAAATCCCACTCTGGATTCTCCCTCTCTCCTCTCACCAATCAGCTGCAGTTCAGCGTTCCTGTAGTCTCCAGCAGTGTGTCTGTCTCAGTGATAATAAGTGTGTGTGAGACCAGAGGTAGAACTAAGGAGTGAGGGGGAGCGGGAGGAGGCTGTGGAGGGATGGTGAGTTTGCAGTCGCTGTGCGGAAGTGTTCTGAAGCCAAACGACCGGCCTGTACACACAGAGAGGTGGAGAAGCTCAGAACCGAGAGATCGATATCCGGTTTAAGTTAGGAGAAATAACACAAGCGGTGTGGAGCGACCTTGACCATGTGCTAACCCCGGGTGTGCGTGATTGGACGGTGTGAAGGGAGATTCACTTTGTGTCTGACCACTGGAGCGTGTTTTGGGACGGTGTGGAAGGAGATTTACTCTGTATCTGACCCCTGGAGTGTGTGATTGGACTGTGTGGAGAATACTGTGTACGAACGCAAGCTCGCCCGGAATATAAAGGAAGATAGCAAAAGCTTTGTTCGGTATGTGAAGAGAAAGAAGATAGTTAAGACCAATGTTGGGCCCTTGAAGAATGAATTCGGTGAAATTGTTATGGGAAATAGAGAAATGGCAGAATAATTTAATGAGTACTGTAGATCTGTTTTCACTAAGGAAGACACAAGAAATCTCCCAGATATATGGATGGGCCAAGGACATAGGGTAACAGAGAAAATGAAACAGATTGACATTCGGAAGGAAACGGTGATGAGACGGCTGATGAGACAGAAGGCTGACAAATCCCCAGGTCCAGATGGTCTGCACCCTATGGTACTAAAGGAGGTGGCTCTGGACATTGCGGATGCCTTGGTAATCATTTTCCAATGTTCCTTAGATTCAGGATCAGTTCCTGAGGATTGTAGAATGGCTAATGTTATCCCTTTTTTTAAGAAAGGAAGGAGGGAGAAAACAGAGAACTATCGACCTGTCAGCCTGACATCGGTGGTGGGAAACATACTCGAGTCCATTATTAAGGATGAAATAGTGGCATATTTACCAAGGGTAAATCCTGCTTGACTAATCTGTTGGAGATTTTCGAGGATGTAACCAGGAAGATAGACGGGGGAGATCCAGTAGATGTAGTGTACCTCGATTTCAGAAGGCGTTTGATAAGGTCCCACATAGAAGATTGGTGGGTAAAATCAAAGCTCAGGGCATCGCGGGGAAGGCATTGAGATGGATAGAAAACTGGTTGACAGATAGAAAGCAAAGGGTAGCGGTGAATGGGTGTTTCTCGGAATGGCAGCTGGTGACTAGTGGGGTGCCACAGGGCTCGGTATTGGGAACACAGCTGTTTAGCATTTACGTTAACGATTTGGATGAAGGCATAGAAAATAACATCAGCAAATTTGCTGATGATACTAAGCTGGGTGTCAGTGTGACATTTGATGAGGATGTTTGGAGAATTCAGTGTGACTTGGATAGGCTGGGTGAATGGGCAGATACTTGGCAGATAGCGTTTAATGTAAATAAGTGTGAGGTTATCCATTTTGGGAGTAAGAACAGGAAGACAGATTATTATCTGAACGGTATAGAGTTGGGTAAGGGAGTAATACAAAGAGATTTTGGAGTCCTTGTTCATCATTCACTCAAGGTGAATGAGCAAGTGCAGCAGGCAGTGAAAAAGGCTAATGGATTGTTGGCCTTTATTACAAAGGGAATTGAGTGCAAGAGCAATGAAATACTCTTGCATTTGTACAGAGCCCTGGTGAGACCAAACCTGGAGTATTGTGTACAGTTTTGTTCTCCGGGGTTAAGGAAGGACATCCCGGCTGTAGAGGAAGTGCAGCGTAGATTCACGAGGTTAATTCGTGGGATGTCTGGACTGTCTTACGCAGAGAGGTTAGAGAGACTGGGCTTGTAGACGTTGGAATTAAGGAGATTGAGAGGGGATCTGATTGAAACATATAAGATTATTAAGGGATTGAACAAGATAGAGGCAGGAAACATGATCCAGATGCTGGGAGAGTCCAGTACCAGAGGACATCGTTTGAGAATAAGGAGTAGGTCATTTAGGACAGAGTTAAGGAAAAACTTCTTCTCCCAGACTGCTGTGGGGGTCAGGAATGCACTGCCTCGGAAGGTCGTGGAGGCCAATTCTCTGGATGCTTTCAAGAAGGAGCTGGATAGGTATCTTATGGATAGGGAATCAAGGGATATAGGAACAAGGCAGGAACCATGTATTGATAGGAATTGATCAGCCATGATCTCAAAATGGCGGTGCAGTCTCGATGGGCCGAATGGTCTATTTCTGCACAATTGTCTATTGTCTGTTGTCTAAAATCTTTACATAAGAAAGTTAATACACATTTTAAGGATTTGGTCTAATTTTTATATGGAGGGAACTTTTCCCACAACAGAAGGAATTATCCTCATTATTCTGCTAACCATTCTGTATGTAGAAGAATAGGCAATTCTATAACATTTGGAAAAGAAAAAGACAAAATAAACACCTGTGGATTTGGGACAATAGATGTAAGTGACCATGCACCTCTATATTTATCTTTTGATTATGACCTACAACTAAAGAATATTATTTGTAAACTGAATTCAACTCTACTGAATGATCTCTATTTTAAGGAACAAATTAAAAAATAAATTGGTCTTTTCTTAGAATTCAGTGATAATGCATAGGTTTAAACTGGGATACTCTGAAGGTTCTTTTAAGAGGGAAAATTATAGCGATATCTTCACATAAGAAAAAAAAATAAAGATTAAACTATTAGAGAAATTGCAAAATGTGCTGAAGGAGCTAGAAAAAACACAAAGTGAATTTAGCACAGGATACATTAGAGGAAATTGAAAAAATATATATTAATAGTTTGGCTACACAAGAAATCAAGAAAAGAATAATGTTCCTGAACCAGTGACGTTATGAAAATGGATCTAATTCTATGAAAGTACTGGCGGGGAAACATAATAAAAGGATATTAGTAAATACAAACCATAGTATTAGGGATTAATGAACAAAAATGATTAAAAACAATCGAAGTGAAATTCAAGAAGCTTTTGAACTGCTTTACGAAACTCTATAAGTTCCAAGGGGAAGGATAACACAAATTGACACCTTTCTGGCTTCTCTGGAGTTAACCACTTTAAGCGAAGAACAAAATAGAACAATAACTGATGACATTACTGAAGTTGAATTAAAAGCTGCAATTAGTAGGCTTAAATTAACCAAGTCACCAGGATCAGATGGGTATACGGCAGAGTGGTACAAAGTATTTGAAAATGAGTTATTTCCCGCCTTACTCCCCACACTAAACTGGGCTCTAAAAAGGCACAGATGCCACCCATTTGGAAGGAAGCGATAATCTCAGCTATACCGGAAGGATAAAATGGAATGCGGGTCATTTACATTAATATACGTTCTTAATGGAGATCATAGATTATTTATCTACATCATGACCAAACGATTAGAAGAGTTTCTACCCATACGGATACATGACGATCAGACAGGTTTTTTTCAACAGCGCCAGACACCAGACAATATACGAAGGACATTTCACATTACGGATTATATACAAAAAAACACTGAAATCGAATCAATAGTGATAATCGTGGACGCTGAAAACGCATTTGATTCGCTGAATTGGAATTTTCTTTAGGGAGTTTTGTATAGATTTGGTTTCAATGACACAATTATTAAAACTATCCAGGCACTATATGACCACCCTACTGCGAGGAATAAAATCAATCGATATTTATCAAATAGTCTTACCATAGAAAGGGCTACAAGGCAGGGTTGTGCATGGTCACCGCAAAGCTTCACATTATATCTGGAACCATTAGCTCAATACATCAGACACAAAGAAGATATCAGGGGAATTACTATTAGAGGAAAAGAGTAGAAATTGGCTTGTTACGTGGATGACATCTTGATTTATCTCGGGCACCCAACATACTCTTCATTTAAATTGATGGAATACTTTGAACAATGTGATCAATTATCCGGATGCAAGATCAACATAGATTTAAAAAAAAAAAACAATTACTTTCGTAAAATATAGCACAGCAGGAGAAATTGAAATTAAATATCCAAACAGAGTCGTTCGAATATTTGGCTTCATTATGCCAAAAGTTTTGGCAAAATTATCCGAATGCAATTATCACTCTATATATATACATATATAAAAATTAAGGAAGATATAACAAGATGGAAGCGATTTAGATTTTTAGTCTCAGTTCAAGGATTGAATCTTTTAAAGTTAATATACTGCCCAGACAAGTATATCTCTTTCAGATCCTACCAATAGAGATTAATCAAAATCAATTAAATGAATGGAACAAAATGTTGTCAAGCTATATTTTGCAAGGTAGAAAGACTAAAGTTCGTCTCAAAAAGGTATAGAGTTCGTAGTGCAAAGGGGGGGGGGATGGGGCCTACATTCTCTAAGAGATAATTATTTTGCAGCACAGTTGAGCATTGTGATATGTTGTCGAAACCCATCATATTACTCTAAATGGAAAGAACATTGAGGAGGGGATACTTCTATTCCCATACAGGCAATATTGGCTGATAACAACAAAAGCGGAGGGAGCTTCACTGCGTTTCTGACCCCGGGAGTGTGCGTTGGGACGGTGTGGAGAGAGCATCATTCTGAGTCTGACCACGGCAGTGTATGATGGGACGTGGTGCTGTGAGCTCCACTCTGTATCTGAAACCAGGACTGCATGATCTGCCTCTAAAAGGGATAGACAGGGGGTGAGAGGGGAGGAGGGGTGGCATTACCAGTCAGGGATACTATTACAGCTGCAGATAGTGTGGATAATGTAGCAGGATCCTCTTTTGAGACAGTTTGGATAGAAGTCAGGAACATGAAGGAAGCGGTTACTCTACATGGAGTATTCTATAGGCCTCGAAGCGGCAGAGATACCGAGGAGCAGATTTTGAAAAGGTGCAAAAAAACAGGGTTATTATCATGGGGGACTTTATCTTCCCTAATATTATTTGGCACTTGATTAGTTTCGAAGGTTTAGATGGGGCAGAGTCTGTTAAATGTTTCCAGGATGGATTCCTGTCACAGCATGTTAACAGGCCGACCAGGGTAAATGCCGTACTAGATCTTGTATTAGGTAACGAACCGGGTCACGTCACAGATCTGTCAGTGGGTGAGCATCTGGGGGACAGTGATCACCGCTCCATGGCCTTTCGCATTATCATGGAAAAGGATAGAATCAGAGAGGACAGGAATGTATTTTAATTGGGCAAGGGCAAATTATGAAGCTACAAGACTGGAACGCGGATGTGAATTGGGATGATGTTTTCGCAAGGAAATGTACTGTGGGCATGAGGTCGATGTTTAAGGATCTTTTGCAGTATGTTAGGGATAAATTTGTCCCGGTGAGAAAAATAAAGAATGGTAGGATAAAGGAACAATGGGTGACAGGTGAATTGGAAAATCGATCCAGGTGGAAGAAGGCAACATACATGAGGTTTAGGAAACAAGGATCAGATGGGACTGTTGAGGAATATAAGGAAGCAAGAAAGGAGCTTAAGAAGGGGCCGAGAAGGCCTTGGCGAGTAGGGTCTAGGAAATATCAAGGCATTCTTCAATCATGTGAAGAACAAAAGGGTGACAGGAGTAAAGGTACGACCGATAATAGATAAAAGCGGGAAGATGTGCCTGGAGGCTGAGAAACTGAGCGAAGTCCTCAATGAATACTCCTCTTCGGTATTCACTAATGAGAGGGAAATTGATGACGGTGAGGACAATCTGAGTGAGTTTGATGTTCTGGAGCATGTTGATATGAAGGGAGAGGAGGTGTTGGTGTTTTTAAAATAAATTAGGACAGATAAGTCCCCGGGACCTGACAGCATATTCTACAGGCAGCTCCACGAGGCGAGGGAAGAGATTTTTGAGCCTCTCGCTAGGATTTCTATGTCCTTGTTGTCCACAGTAATGGTACCGTGCGATCGGAGGGAGGCGAATGTTGTCCCGTTCTTCAATAAGGGTGGTAGGGATAGTCCGGGTAATTATAAACCAGTGAGCCTTACGTCTGTGGTGAGAAAGCTGTTGGAAAAGATTCTTAGAGAAAGGATCTATGGGCATTTAGAGAATCATGGTCTGATCAGGGACGGTCAACATGGCTTTGTGAAGGGCAGATCGTGCCTACCAAGCCCGATAGAGTTTTTTGAGGAGATGACCAGGCATATAGATGAAGTGCAGTGGATGTGATCAAAATGGATTTTAGTATGGCTTTTGACAAGGTTCCAGATGGTAGGCTTATTCAGAAAGTTAGAAGGCACAGGATCCAGGGAAGTTTGGCCAGGTGGACTTAGAATTGGCTTGCATGTAGAAGGCCGAGGGTTGGGGTGGTGGGAGTCCTTTCAGATTGGAGTGTTCTGACTAGTAGTGTCCCACAAGGATCTATTCTCGGACCTCTACTTTTTGTGATTCTTATTAACGACCCGGATGTGGGGGTAGAAGGGTGGGTTGTTAGGTTTGCAGACAACACAAAGGTTGGTGGTGTTGTAGATAGTGTAGAGGATTGTCGAAGACTGAAGAGAGACATTGATGCAGATGTTGGCTGAGATCCGGCAGATGGAGTTCAAACCGGAGAAGCGTGAGGTGGTACACTTTTGGAAGGTCAAACTCCAAAGTAATTGGGAGGGTACTTGGTAGTGTGGAGGAGAAGAGGGATATGGGGGTACATGCCCGCAGATCCCTGCAAGTTGACTCTCAGGTTGATAGGGTAGTTAAGAAAGCTTATGGGGTGTTAGCTTTCATAAGTCGAGGGATAGAGTTTAAGGGACACGATGTAATGATGTAGCCTTATAAAACTCTGGTTAAGCCACACTTGGAGCATTGTAAAAACACAAAATGCTGGCAGAACTTCGGAGGCCAGACAACATCTATGGGAGGAAGTAGTAACGACGTTTCGTGCTGAAACCATGATGAAGGGTTGCGGTCCGAAACATCGTCGCAACCTCCTCCCATTGATGCTGTCTGGCCTGTTGAGTTCTGCCAGCATTTTTGTGTTTTTTATTTGTTTCAAGCATCTGCAGATTCACTCGTGTTGACTTTGGAGTACTGTGTCCAATTCTGGTCGCCTCACTATAGGAAGGGTGTGGAAGCATTGGAAAGGGTACAAAGGGGATGTACCAGGATGCTGCCAGGTTTAGAGAGAAGGCATTATGATTAGAGATTAACGGAGCTAGGGCTTTACTCTTTGGAGAAAAGGAGGGTGAGAGGAGACATGATAGAGGTGTACCAGGTATGAAGAGGAATAGACAGAGTGGATAGCCAGCGCCTCTTCCCCCGGGCACCACTGCTCAGTACAAGAGGACGTGTCTTTAGGGTAACGGGAGGGAAGTTCAAGGGCGATATTAGAGGGATGTTTTTCACTCAGAGAGAGCTTGGTGCGGGGAATGCACTGCCTGAGTCAGTGGTGGCGGCAGACACACTAGTTAAGTGTAAATACTGCTAGACGCGTATATGGATAGATTTAAGGTGGGTGGTTATATGTGATGCAGGGTTTGACGGGAAGCACAACATTATTGGCCGAAGGGAATATAATGTGCTGAACTATTCTATGTTCTCGGTTCTATGATGGTTCTCTGTCTCACCCCGGGAGACGGTGGTGTGAGCTGATCCTGAGATTGTGTAATCGGAAAGTGCGGAGGGAACTTCCCTATGTTTGAACCCGGGAGTCTGTGTTGGGAGAGTGTGGACGCAAAATCATTCTCTGCCCATACCCGGGAGGGTGTGATGGAACAGCGTGCAGGTACCTTCTCACTGTGTGTGATCCCGGGAGTGTGTGATCGGACGATGTGGAGAAAGATTCACTCTGTGTCTCACACCGGAAGAGTGTGATTGGACGGTGTGGAAGGAGATTCACTCTGTGTCTGACCTCGAGAGTGGGTGATGGGACGGTGAGGAGGGAGATTCACTCTGTGCTTGACCCTTGGAGTATGTGATGGGACGGTGGGGAGGGAGATTCAATCGGTGTCTGACCCCGGGTGTGTGTGATGGGACGGCGGGGATGGAGATTCTGTCTTGTCTGACCCCGGGAGTGTGTGATAGGACGGGGTGAAGGGAGATTCACTGTTCGTCTGAACCCGGGAGTGTGTGACGGGACAGTGTGGAGGGAGATTCACACAGAGCCTGTCCCCAGGCGTTTGTATGTGCTGGGACTGTGTTTTGGGATCTACACTATGTGTTTGTTCCCCGGAATGTGCTTTAGGAAGGTATGTTGGAAACATCTCTGTATGACTGACAACAGGATTATTTGATGGAACGGTGCAGAGCGAGCTTCACTCTGTCTAACCCGGCGAGTCTGTGGTCGGACGGTTCGGAGAGAACTTCAATTACAAAGGACAAGGGGGTATTTGTGAAGGTCTGGTGTGAAAGGATTCCCATTCTGTGTCTGTATTCCGACGGATGTAATGGAAGATGCAGAGAGAGAGAGTCACTCTTCCTCGGTCACATTTCCGTAGCAGGCTATGTTTCGAAGCGATGTGCGATGTGCGATGTGCGATGTGCGATGTGCATAGTTTCTAACTATGACTGGAAGCGTCTTGAAAGTGGCATGTGTCAGATGCACAGAAAATATATACGGAGTGAGACTCCCTCCATACCGTCCATTACACACTCCCGGGGTCAGACACAGAGAGAATCTCCCTCCACACCGTCCAAACAGACCTTCCCGGGTTCAGACACAGTGAGACTCCCTCCATACCGTCCCATCCCACCCTCCCGGGCTCAGACACAGAGCGAATCCCCTTCCACACCGTCCCATCAAACATTCCCGGGGTCAGACTCAGAGTGAATCTCTCTCCACACCGTCCAATAACACACTCCCGGGGTCAGACACAGTGTGAATCTCCCTCCACACCGTCCAATAACACACTCCCAGGATCAGACACAGAGTGAATCTCCCTCCACACCGGCCCTTCAGCGTCCCATCGCTCAACTACCCCCTTAGCTACTATCCTACCGCCCCATTTCCTTTAATGTACCCCATTACTGACTGTGCAGGATTTAACTAATCACTACTGTCCAGTGGGCGGCGGCTTTCCCTGGAAAACTACAGACGGCCCGGTCACACTTCAGTCCAGTAACGTTTAATGTGAGCGGGTGATAGTTGGAAGAGGGAAAGTGGGGTAGAGCGGGAAGGGAGAAAAAATGAGAAGGCTTAGTGAGGAGGGCAGTGAGATAGAAAGGCAGAGCTGAGAGTGGAAGTGGAGGAAAAAAGAGAGATCTGGAGAGAGAACCGAATTTGAATCGGTAGAGGCATTCATGGGAGCGAAATAGGAGGATAGAGAGGAGAGAGTGACGGACGCAGAGAGAGAAAGGAAAAGACAGAAGTGATGGAGTGTTTCTGTGAGAACTGCTGAAGTTCCGTCTGTTGGGCTGACGTCACTGCTATTTTTATATGTCCTGCCTGTATTCCGGCCCGGTCAGTGTAGCCGTACGATTTCAATACTTCTCTGAAATGCTGACAACCCCCAACTTATGTTCCAATGGGTGAAGAGAGTCAAACCTCAGACACCGTGTTGGTTTCCTGAAAACTTCAATGTCTAAATGTCACGTTTATTTTTCTGCACTCTCTAAAAATGGCAATCTATTGTACGGACGTCCTCTCGGAGGGAGGGGGCCCGCTTACTTCGGAGGGAGTTACGGGTTGACGCGGACTTTTCCAGAGCACAGAGGGTCATAAGCCCCGGCGATAAGCAGAGCAATGGGAGTAATGACGCTCAAACCAGGAATGAGCTGGAGGTTGGGGTTGGGGTGGGGTATTCGTTGTAAACTCTCCCACAACAAAGGCTCTGAAAGTGTGAAAATATATCCGTCCGTCTTTGCCTACCTGTTCACTCGTCATCCCTCACCCTCTCCCCTCTTCCATTCCTTTCTCTCTCCTTTCTTCCCTTCCTGTGTAACTCCAAATTCCATCTTCCTTCAACATCAATCGCCCCTTCCCTGCACCCATCTCTTCCTTAGCCCCTGCCTAACCGTGTCTCTCTATCTCTGTCTCTCTCCTGCTTTCGCCAGTCAGCTCGCCCTCACTTTTCTTACTCTCTCCCCTAATTTCTCCACAGGAATACCCCCTATCTCTCCCTACTTCCCCCCTTTCTCACCCCAGTATTCCACGTCTCACTTTGCAAAGACGTATCCTTCCCCTCACTCCAGACTGCATGTGATTCTCCACGACTCTTACACCCTCAATCTCCCTCTTCCCCAGTACTTCCTCACCCTGCTGTCTGTCCCTCCCTTTATCAGCTGCTCATCTGGTGAATTTTTGTCTCACTGAGCTCAGAGAAGCAGAGGATCTTTCGACAGGATGGACGACAGTGAAACTTACTTGAAAATGCAGCGCGTAAAACCGGACTCACTGTATCCATCGAGAAGTGTGAGCGGTAGTGAGGGAGGGAGGAGGCATCAATCTCTTTCCTGCCACGTAAAGTCTGATGTGACGGGGTAGAGGGAGATTCACTCTGTGTCTCACCTCGGGAGAGTATGATGGAACGGTGAGTAGGGAGATTCACTCTGTGTCTGACCCCGGGGGTGTGTGACGGGACGGTGTGGAGGGAGGTTCATTCAGAGTCTGACCCTGAGAGTGTGTGATGGGAGATTCACGCTGCTTCTGGCACCGTGAGTCTGTGATGGGACGGGGTGGAGGGAGATTCACTCTGTATCGGTCCCCTGGTGTTTCTATGTGCTGGGACTGTGTTTTGGGATCTGCACTATGTGTTTGTTCCCCGGAATGTGCTTTAGTAAGGTGTGTTGGGAACATCTCTGTATGTCTGACAACAGGAATATTTGATGGGACGATGCAGAGCGAGCTTCACTCTGTCTAACACGGCGAGGCTGTGGTCGGACGGTTCGGAGAGATCTTCAATTCCAAAGGACAGGGGGGTATTTGTGAAAGGCTGGTGTGAAAGTATTCCCAATCTGTGTCTGACTTCCGACGGATGTAATGGACGGTGCAGAGAGAGAGTCACTCTTCCTTGGTCCCATTTCCGGAGCAGCCTATGTGCCGAAGCGATGTGCGATGTGTTTTCTAACTATGGTTGGAAGCGTCTTGAAAGACACATGAGTCATATGCACAGAAAATATGTACAGAGTGAGACTCCCTCCATACCGTCCCATCACACACTCCCGGGGTCAGACACAGAGTAAATCTCCCTCCATACCGTCCCAACCCACACTCCCGGAATCAGACACAGAGTAAATCTCCCTCCACACCGTCCCATCAGCGTTCCATCGCTCAACTACCCCCTAAGCTACTATCCTACCGCCCCATTTCCTTTAATATACGCCTTTACTTACTGTGCAGGATGTAACTAATCACTACTGTCCAGTGGGCGGCGACTTTCCCTGGAAAACGACAGACGGCCCGGTCACACCTCAGTCCCGTAACGTTCACAGTGAGCGAGTTATAGTGGGAAGAGGGAAAGTAGTGCAGTGAGGGAAGGGAGACAAAATGAGAAGGCTTACTCAGGAGGGCAGTGAGACAGAAAGGCAGATTAGAGAGTGGAAATGGAGGAACTGGAGAGAGAAGCGAAATTGAATCGGGTAGAGGCATTCTTGGGAGCGAAATAGGAGGATAGTGAGGAGAGAGTGACGGACGCAGAGTGAGAAAGTGGTAGACAGAAGTGATGGACTGTTTCTGTGAGAACTGCTGAAGATCCGTCTGCTGGGCTGGCGTCGCTGCTATTTTTATTTTTGCTGTCTGTATGCCGGCCCAGTCAGTGTAGCCGCACGATTTCAATACTTCTCTGAAATGCTGACAACCCCCAACTTATGTTCCAATGAGTGAAGAGAGTCAAACCTCAGACACCGTGCTGGTTTCCTGTAAACTTCAGTATCTAAATGTCAGGTATCTTTTTTCTACACTGTTTAAAAATGTCAGTCAATTGTTCAGACGTCCTCTCGGAGGGAGGGGGCTCGCTTACTTCGTGGACTGTTTCGGGTTGTCCGGGTGCCGTGGTTTCCAGAGCACAGAGGGTCTGAGGCCCCGGCGATAAGCTGAGCAATGGGAGTAATGACGCTCAAACCAGGAATCAGCTGGAGGTCGGGGTTGGGGTGGGGTATTCGTTGTAAACCTCTCAGACAATAAAGGCTCTGAATGTGTGAAAATATATCCGTCCGTCTTTGCTCGTCATCCCTCACCCTTCCCCCACTTCCATTCCTTTCTCACTCCTCTCTTCCCTTCCTATGCACCTCCAAATTCCATATTCCTTCAACCTCAATCGCCCCTTCCCTGCATCCCTCTCTTCCTTCGCCCCTCCCAGACCGTCTCTCTCTCTCTCTGTCTCTCTCCTGCTTTCCCCAGTCAGCTCGCCCTCCCTGTTCTCACTCTCTCCCCTAATTTCTCCACAGGAATACCCCCTATCTCTCCCTTCTTCCCCCCTTTCTCACCCCAGTATTCCAGTCTCACTTTGCCAAGCCCTACCCTTCCCCTCACTCCAGCCTGCATGGGATTCTCCACGCTCTCACTACTTTCCCTACAGCCAATCTCATCGGTCCAGACCAAAGCCTCTCAGACACTCAATCTCCCTCTTCCCCAGTACTTCCTCCCCTGCTGTCTCTCCCTCCCTTTATCAGCTGCTCATCTGCTGAATTTTTGTCTCGCTGAGCACAGAGAAGCAGAGGATCCTCGACAGGATGGACTTACACAGTGAGACTTACATGAAAATGCAGAGCATAAAACTGGACTCACGGTGTCCATCGAGAAGTGAGAGGGGCAGTGAGGGAGGGAGGAGGCATCAATCTCTTTCTGACCCCGTAATATCTGATGTGACGGTGTGGAGGGAGATTCACTCAGAGTCTGACCCAGATAGAGTGTGATGGGAGATTTACGCTGCTTCTGGCACCGTGAGTCTGTGATGGGACGGGGTGGAGGTAGATTCACTCTGTGTCTGTCCCCAGGGGTTTGTTTGTGCTGGGACTGTGTTTTGGGATCTACACTATGTGTTTGTTCCCCGGAATGTGCTTTAGGAAGGTGTGTTGGAAACATCCCTGTATGACTGACCACAGGATTATTTGATGGGACGGTGCAGAGCGAGCTTCACTCTGTCTAACCCGGCGAGTCTGTGGTCGGACGGTTCGGAGAGAACTTCAATTACAAAGGACAAGGGGGTATTTGTGAAGGTCTGGTGTGAAAGGATTCCCATTCTGTGTCTGTATTCCGACGGATGTAATGGAAGATGCAGAGAGAGAGAGAGTCACTCTTCCTCGGTCACATTTCCGTAGCAGGCTATGTGCCGAAGCGATGTGCGATGTGTTTTCTAACTATGACTGGAAGCGTCTTGAAAGACGCACGTGTCAGATGCACAGAAAATATATGCGGAGTGAGACTCCTTCCAAACCGTCACATCAAACATTCCCGGGGTCAGACACAGAGTGAATATCTCTCCACACCGTCCAATAACACACTCCCGGGGTCAGACACAGTGTGAATCTCCCTCTACACCGTCCAATAACACACTCTCAGGGTCAGGCACAGAGTGAATCTCCCTCCACACCGGCCCTTCAGCGTCCCATCGCTCAACTACTCCCTTAGCTAGTATCCTACTGCCCCATTTCCTTTAATGTACAACATTACTTACTGTGCAGGATGTAACTAATCACTACTGTCCAGTGGGCGGCGGCTTTCCCTGGAAAACTACAGACGGCCCGGTCACACTTCAGTCCAGTAACTTTCAATGTGAGCGGGTGATAGTGGGAAGTGGGAATGTGGGGTGGAGCGGGAAGGGAGACAAAATGAGAAGGCTTAGTGAGGAGGGCAGTGAGATAGAAAGGCAGAGTAGAGAGTGGAAGTGGGGGAAAAAGAGAGATCTGGAAAGAGAAGCGAATTTGAATCGGGTAGAGGCATTAATGGGAGCGAAACAGGAGGAGAGAGAGGAGAGAGTGACGGGCGCAGAGAGAGAAAGGAATAGACAGAAGTGATGGAGTGTTTCTGTGAGAACTGCTGAAGTTCCGTCTGTTGGGCTGACGTCACTGCTATTTTTATTTTTCCTGCCTTTATGCCGGCCCAGTCAGTGTAACCGCACGCTTTCAATACTTCTCTGAAATGCTGACAACCCCCACATTATATTCCAATTGGTGAAGAGAGTCAAGCCTCAGACACGGGGGTGGTTTCCTGTAAACTTCAATGTCTAAATGTCACGTTTATTTTTCAGCACTCTCTAAAAATGGCAAACTATTTTACGGCCGTCCTCTCGGAGGGAGGGGGCTCGCTTACTTCGGAGGGAGTTGCGGATTGACCCGGGACCGTGGTTTCCAGCGCACAGAGGGTCTGAGGCCCCGGCGATAAGCTGAGCAATGGGTGTAATGACGCTCAAACCAGGAATGAGCTGGAGGTTGGGGTTGGGGTGGGGAATTCGTTGTAAACCTCTCCCACAACTAAGGCTCTGAATGTGTGAAAATATATCCGTCCGTCTTTGCCTACCTGTTCACTCGTCATCCCTCATTCATTCCCCTCTTCCGTTCCTTTCTCTCTCCTTTCTTCCCTTCCTGTGTACCTCCAAATTCCATCTTCCTTCAACATCAATCGCCCCTTCCCTGCACCCCTCTCTTCCTTAGCCCCTCCCTGACCGTCTCTCTCTAACTCTGTCTCTCTCCTGCTTTCCCCAGTCAGCTCGCCCTCCCTTTTCTCACTCTCTCCCCTAATTTCTCCACAGGAATACCCCCTATCTCTCCCCACTTCCCTCCTTTCTCACCCCATTATTCCAGTCTCACTTTGCCAAGCCCTACCCTTCCCCTCACTCCAGCCTGCATGTGATTCTCCACGCTCTTACTCTCTCCCCTAACTTCTCCACAGGAATACCCCCTATCTCTCCCTACTTCCCTCCTTTCTCTGCCCAGTATTCCAGTCTCACTTTGCCAAGCCCTACCCTTCCCCTCACTCCAGCCTGCAAGTGATTCTCCACGCTCTCACTACTTTCCCTCCAGCCAATCTCGTCGGTCCAGACCAAAGCCTCTTACACCCTCAATCTCCCTCTTCCCCAGTACTTCCTCCCCCTGCCGTCTGTCCCACCCTTTATCAGCTGCTCATCTGGTGAATTTTTGTCTCACTGAGCTCAGAGAAGCAGAGGATCTTTCGACAGGATGGACGACAGTGAGACTTACTTGAAAATGCAGCGCGTAAAACCGGACTCACTGTGTCCATCGAGAAGTGAGAGCGGTAGTGAGGGAGGGAGGAGGCATCAATCTCTTTCCTGCCCCGTAAAGTCTGGTGTGACGGAATAGAGGGAGATTCACTCTGTGTCTCACCCCGGGAGAGTATGATGGAACGGTGAGTAGGGAGATTCACTCTGTGTCTGACCCTGAGAGTGTGTGATGGGAGATTCACGCTGCTTCTGGCACCGTGAGTCTGTGATGGAACGGTGAGTCGGGAGATTCACTCTGTGTCTGACCCCGGGGGTGTGTGACGGGTCTGTGTGGAGGGAGATTCATTCAGAGTCTGACCCTGAGAGTGTGTGATGGGAGATTCACGCTGCTTCTGGCACCGTGAGTCTGTGATGGGACGGGGTGGAGGGAGATTCACTCTGTGTCTGTCCGCTGGTGTTTCTATGTGCTGGGACTGTGTTATGGGATCTACACTATGTGTTTGTTCCCCGGAATGTGCTTTAGGAAGGTTTGTTGGGAACATCTCTGTATGTCTGACAACTGGATTATTTGATGGGACGGTGCAGAGCGAGCTTCACTCTGTCTAACACGACGAGGCTGTGGTCGTACGGTTCGGAGAGATCTTCAATTCCAAAGGACAGGGGGTTATTTGTGAAAGGCTGTTGTGAAAGTATTCCCAATCTGTGTCTAACCTCCGACGGATGTAATGGACGGTGCAGAGAGAGAGTCACTCTTCCTTGGTCCCATTTCCGGAGCAGCCTATGTGCCGGAGCGGTGCGCGATGTGTTTTCTAACTATGGTTGGAAGCGTCTTGAAAGACACATGTGTCATATGCACAGAAAATATGTACAGATAGAGACTCCCTCCATACCGTCCCATCACACACTCCCGGGGTCAGACACAGAGTGAGACTCCCTCCTCACCCTCCCATCACACACTCCCGGGGTCATACACAGAGAGAATCTCCCTCCAGACCGTCCCATCACACAATCCCGGGGTCAGACACAGAGTGAATCTCCCTCCACACCGTCCCATCACACACTCCCGGGATCAGGCACAGAGTAAATCTCCCTCCACACCGTCAGATCAAACACTCCCGGGGTCAGGCACAGAGTTAATCTCCCTCCACACCGTCCCATCAGCGTACGATCACCCAACTACCCCCTACGCTACTATCCCACCTCACCATTTCCGTTAATATACCCCTTTACTTTCTGTGCAGGATGTATCTAATCACCACTGTCCAGTGGGCGGCGGCTTTTCCTGGAAAACGACAGACGGCCCGGTCACACTTTAGTCCGGTAACGTTCACTGTGAGCGGGTGATAGTGGGAAGAGGGAAAGTAGGGTAGAGAGGGAAGGGAGACAATATGAGAAGGCTTAGTGAGGAGGGCAGCGAGACCGAAATGCAGATTCGAGAGTGGAAATGGAGGAAAAAAGAGTGCGCTGGAGAGAGAAGCGAAATTGAATCGGGTAGAGGCATTCATAGGAGCGAAATAGGAGGATAGTGAGGAGAGAGTGACGGACGCAGAGAGAGAAAGTGATCGACAGAAGTGATGGACTGTTTCTGTGAGAACTGCTGAATTTCCGTCTGCTGGGCTGGCGTCGCTGCTATTTTTATTTTTGCTGTCTGTATGCCGGCCCAGTCAGTGTAGCCGCACGCTTTCAAAACTTCTCTGAAATGCTGACAACCCCCAACTTATGTTCCAATGGCTGAAGAGATTCAAAGCTCAGGCAACGTGCTGGTTTCCTGTGAACTTCATATCTAAATGTCAGGTATCTTTTTTCTACACTGTCTAAAAATGTAAATCTATTGTTCAGCCGTCCTCTCGGAGGGAGGGGGCTCGCTTACTTCGGTGGGTGTTGCGGGTTGTCCCGGGGCCGTGGTTTCCAGAGCACAGAGGGTCTGAAGCCCCGGCGATAAGCAGAGCAATGGGAGTAATGACGCTCAAACCAGGAATCAACTGGAGGTTGGGGTTGGGTTGGGGTATTCGTTGTAAACCTCTCAGACAATAAAGGCTCTGCATGTGTGAAAATATATCCGTCCGTCTTTGCTCGTCATTCCTCACCTTTCCCCCTATTCGTTTCCTTTCTCTCCCCTTTCATCCCTTCCTGTGTTCCTCCAAATTCCATATTCCTTCAACTTCAATCGCCCCTTCCCTGCATCACTCTCTTCCTTAGCCCCTCCCTGACCCTCTCTCCCTCTCTCTCTCTCTCTCTCTCTCTCTCTCTCTCTCTCTCTCTCTCTCTCTCTCTCCTGCTGTCCCCAGTCAGCTCGCCCTCACTTTTCTCACTCTCTCCCCTAATTTCTCCACAGGAATTCCCCCTATCTCTCCCTACTTCCCCCCTTTCTCACCCCAGTATTCCAGTCTCACTTTGCCAAGCCCTACCCTTCCCCTCACTCCAGCCTGCATGTGATTCTCCACGCTCTCACTCTCTCCCCTAATTTCTCCACAGGAAAGTTTTCTAAATCAATATATAGATATACCAACGAGGGAGGATGCAATATTAAGATCTCCTATTAGGAAATGACTTAGGGCAGGACACGGAGGTGTGTGCAGGGGAACACTTTGGTACCAGTGATGATAACCTGTAAAAATTTCCTGAAATATTTGCACAGAAGATAAACAATCAACATCATTAAATGATCAAATCTATCTTTAAAACGTAAAGAAAACCGCATAATTACTTAAAAGTTCTTAACAAAAGCAGAAGAAGCAAAAAGGCAAATAGTCGTACCAATTGATGAACCAGCTAGGGAGGATGCAATATTAGATATCCTAATATTGAATTTGAAGAAATGAGAAAGGATCTTAAAAGCCTAGATTGGGACAGGTTGTTCTTAGGCAAGGATGTGATTGGTAAGTGGGAGGACTTCAAAGGAGACAATTTGAGAGTGCAGAGTTTGTATGTTCCTGTAAGGGTCAAAGGCAAAATGAATAAGAATAAGGAACCTTGGTTCTCGAGGGATATTGGAACACTGATAAAGAAGAAGAGAGAGATGTATAACATGTATAGGCAACAAGGGGAAATAAAATGCTTGAGGGGTATAAAAAGAGTAAGAAAATACTTAAGAAAGAAGTCAGGAAGGCTAAAAGAGGACATGAGTTTGCTTTGGCAGTCAGGGTGAAGAATAATCCTAAGAGTTTCTACAGGTATCAGGGACAGTAAGGGAATAAATTGTTCCTCTTGATGATCAAAGTGGTCAGCTTTGTAAGGAACCAAAATAAATGGGAGAGGTATTATTTATGTATTTCTTTTTTTGCATCTGTGTTTACTAAGGAAACTGGAATGGACTCTATGGAAGCGAGGCAAACAAGTAGGGAGATCATGGAACTTACACTGATTGAAGAGCAGGAGGGGCTTGCTGTCCTGAGGCAAATCAGAGAGGATAACTCCCCAGGATCTGACAGGCTATTCCCTCGGACCTTGAAGGAGACTAGTGTTGAAATTGCAGGGGCTCTGACAGAAATATTTAAAATGAAGTTATTCACAGTTCAGGTGCCAGAGGATTGGAGGATAGCTCATGTTGTTCCGTTGTTTAAAAAAAAGGTTCAAAATGTAAGCCGGGAAATTATAGGCCAGCAAACTTGACATTCGTAGCAGGTAGATTATTGGAAGGAATACTAAGAGACAGGATCTACAAATATTTGGATAGATAGGGGCTTATTAGAAACATTCAGCATGGCTTTGTGCGTGGTAGGTCATGTTTAAACAATCTATTAGAGTTTTTCGAAGAAGTGACCGGGAAAGTGGATGAAGGGAAGGAAGTGGATGATGTACACATGGACCTCAGTAAGGCCTTTGACACGGTCCCGCATGGGAGGTTATTCAGGAAAATTAAGTCGCAAGGTGTAAATGGAAATGTACTAAGCTGGATTAGACTTTGGCTCAAGGGAAGAAGCCAGAGAGTGGTAGTGGAGGATTGCTACTTTGAGTGGAGTCCTGTGACCAGTGGTGTGCCATAGGTATCAGTGTTGTGTCTATTGTTATTTGTCATCTATATCAATGATCTGGATGATAAGATGGCAAATTGGATCAGCAAAGATTGCAGGTGTAATGGACAGTGAAGAAGGTTTTCAAAGCTTGCAGAGGGATTTGGACCAGTTGCAGGGATGGGCTGAAGAATGGCTGATGGAATTTAACACGGACAAGTGTGAGGTATTGCACTTCGGAAGGTCAAATCAAGGTTAGATCATACAAGGTAAATGGTAGGACACTGGGGAGTGCAATAGAACAGAGGGATCTGGGAGTACAGATACATAATTTGGTAAAAGAGGCGTCACAGGTGGCTAGGGTCGGAAAGAGAGCTTTTGGTACATTGGCCTTGATAAATCAAAGTACTGAGTATAAGAATTGGAATGTAATGGTCAGGTAGTATAAGACATTAGCGTGACCGAATTGGACTACTGTGTGCAGGTTTGGTCACCGAATTACTGGAAGATTATTAATAAGTTTGAACGAGTGCAGAGAAACATTACAAGGATATTGCTGGGACTTGAGAACCTGAGTTTCAGAGAAAGGTCGGATAGGTTAGGACTTTATTCCCTGGAGCATAGGAGAATGAGATGTGATTCGATAGAGGTGTATAAAATTATGATGGATATAGGTATAGTGAATGCAAGCTGTTTTTCTTTTTTCCACTGAGGCTAGGGGGAAAAAAAATCAGAGGTCATGTGTTTAGGATGAAGGTGGGAAAGATTAAAGGGAACATAATGGTGGTGGAGTCTCTTCGCGCACGGAGTGGTGGGAGTGTGGAATGAGCTGCCAGATGAAGTGTTGAATGCGGGCTCACTTTTGACATTTAAAAAAACACCTCGACAGGTATATGGATGAGAGTAATTTGGTGGGATATGGCCCAGGTGCAGGTCTGTGGGACTAGGCGAAGAAAATGTCTCTGCACAGCCAAGAAGGACCAAAAGTCCTGTTTCTGTGCCGTAATGTTCTATTGTTCTATGGACCCAGGGTGCAGGTAATGGGACGTTGTGGAGAAAGTGTCACTCTGTGTCTGACCACGGAAGTGTGATACAGGACAGTACGGAGGGAAAACCATACTCTTTCTGATCCCGGAATTGGTTAATGGTACGGTGTGGAGGAAGCATCACTATGTCCGACCACGAGAGTATATGATGGGACGGTGGGTGACTGAGCGCACACTATGACTCACTCCGGGAGTGGATAGTGGGACAGGTGCTTCACTTATGTCTAACCCCGGGAATGTTGGTTGGGACGGTGCCGAAGCGTTCTCTCTCTCTCTCTCTCTCTCTCTCTCTCTCTCTCTCTCTCTCTCTCTCTCTCTCTCTCTCTCTCTCTCTCTCTCTCTCTCTCTCTCTCTCTCCTCTCTCTCTCTCTCTCTCTCTCTCTCTCTCTCTCTCTCTCTCTCTCTCTCTCTCTCTCTCTCTCTCTCTCTCTCTCTCTCTCTCTCTCTCTCTCACAGACACACACACACGCACATAAATTTCAAGCCGTTTAGAGGCTTTCACGGCAGAGAGATCGGGAGAGTGAGGGACGCGAGAGAGAAAATGATAGAAGGTGATGGAGGATTGGTGAGAACTGCTGAAGTCCGCCTGTTGGGCTGACGTCGCTGCTGTTTTTATTTTTGCTGCCTGTATGTCGGCCCAGTCAGTGTAGCCGCATGCTTTCAATACTTCTCTGAAATACTGACAACCCCTTGCTTATGTTCTCATGGGCGAAGAGAGTCAATACTCAGACACCGCTCAGCGTGCGTTGGTTTCCTGTAAACTTCAATATCTAAATGTCAGCTTTCTTGGTAAGTACTGCAGTGTCTAAAAATGGAAATCTATTGTTTGACGTCCTCTCGGAGGGAGGGGACTCGCTTAATTCGGAGGGTGTTGCGGGTTGTCCCGGTGCAGTGTTTTCTAGAAAACAGAGGGTCTGAAGACCCGGCGATCAGAGCAAAGGGAGCGCTGACACTCAAAGCAGTAATCAACTGGAGGTCGGGGTTGGGGTGGGGTATTTTGTCCAAATCTCTCTGACAATAAAGGCTCTGAATGAGTGACAATATATCCGACCGTCTTTCCCTCCCTGTTCACTCATTATCTCTCACTCTTCCCCTCATCTATGATTTTCTTTCACCATTTTTCTCTTTCAATGTCCCGCCAACTTACATATTCCATCTCCCTCAATCGTCCCTTCCCAGCAACCATCTTCCCTCTCTTTCTTCGCCCCCTCCATGTCCGTTTCTCTCTCTCTCTCTCTCTCTCTCTCTCTCTCTCTCTCTCTCTCTCTCTCTCTCTCTCTCTCTCTCCTCTTTCTCCTGTTTCCCACGGTAGCTCGCCTTCTGTTTTCTCACACTCTGCCCTAATTTCTCAAAAGGAGTGTTCCCTCTTTATTTCGACCCCTCTATCACCCCAAGTCCCCCATTTCGGACGTCGCTATACCATGTATTTCTTTCCGCAAAGCCTTGTCCTGCCCCTAACTCCCTCCTCCCTTTTCTCCCCTCTCTCATTTCCTCCAGCCACTCTCATCGGTCCAGCCCAACCCCTCTCACACACACAGTCTGACTCTTCCGCAGCACTTCCTTTCTCTGCTCTCAGCTCCTCTCATTATCAGCTGCTCATCTGGTGTTTGTTTTTCCCGCTCTCAGAGACGCCGAGGATCCTCGACAGGATGGACGACAGAGACATTGACATGAAAATGCAGTGCGTAAAACCGGACTCACGGTATCCATCGAGAAGTGAGTGGGGCAGTGAGGGCGGGAGGTGGCATCAATCTCTTTCTGACCCCGTAATGTCTGATGTGACGGTGTGGAGGTAGATTCACTCTGTGTCTGACCCCGGGAGTATCACACCCTCAATCTCCCTCTTTCCCAGCACATCCTTCCCCTGCTATCGGCATCTCCCTTCATCAGCTGCTCATCCGCTGTTAAATTGTCTCGCTGAGCTCAGAGAAGCAGGGGATCCTCGACGGCAAGACTTAAATTAATATGCAGCTCGTAAAACCGGACTCACTGTCTCCATGGATAAGTAAATAGGGCAGAGAAGCTTCAATCTCTTTCTGACCACGGTGGTGTGGAATGGGACTGTGTGGAGGTAGATTCCCCCAGTGTCTGACACCGGGAGTGTGTGATAGGACGGGGTAGAGGGAGATTCACTCTGTTCTGACCCCGAGAATGTGTGATGGGACGGTGTGGAGGGAGAATCGCTCTGTGTCTGACCCCGGGAGAGTGTGATGCGACTGTGTGGAGGATCCTTCATTCTGTGTCTGACCACGACAGTGTTTGATGGGACGGTGTGGAGAAAGATTCACTCTGTGCCTGACCCATGAAGGGTGTGATGGGACAGGGTAGAGGGAGATTCACACTGAGTCTGACCCCGAGACTTTGTGATGGGTCGGTGTGGAGGGAGCTTCACTCTGTGACTGACCCCTGGAGTGTGTGATGTGACGGTGTGGAGAAAGATTCATTCTGTGTCTGACCCCGAGAATGTGTGATGGGTCGGTGTGGAGAGAGATTCTCTCTGTGTCTGACACCGGGCGAGTGTGATGGGACGGTGTGGAGGGAGATTGCCTCTGTGTCTGACCCATGAAGTGTGTGATGGGACAGGGTAGAGGGAGGTTCACACTGAGTCTGACCCCGAGACTGTGTGATGGGTCGGTGTGGAGGGAGCTTCACTGTGTGTCTGATCCCATGAGTCTGTGATGGGACGGTGTGGAGGGAGATTCTCTCTGTGTCTGACCCCGGGAGTGTTTGATGGAACGGAGGGAAGGAAGATTCACTTTGTGCCTGACTCCCAGAGTGTGTGAAGGGACGGTGTGCAGGAAGATTCACTTTGTGTCCGACTCCCGGAGTGTGTGAAGTGACGGTGTTGGGGAGATTCACCCTGTGTCTGACCCCGGGACCGTGTGATAGGACGGTGTGGAGGAAGATTCACACTGTGTCTGAATCCCGGAGTGTGTGATTAGACATTGTAGAGGCTGTTGGTGAACTCCGAATCCGTAACGCAACGGTGTGTGATCCAGGGAGTCTGTGTTGAGAGAGTCTGAAGGGATTCTCACTTTGTATCTGACCACGGGATTGCATGAAAAGGTGATGTGGAGTGTGTTTCACTCTGTGACCGACCACGGGATTGTGTGATGTGACGGGGTGGAGGGAGCTTCACTCTGTGTCTGACCCCGGGAGTGAGTGATATGAAGGTGTGGAGGGAGATTTAACTACGTGTCTGACTCATGGAATTAGTGATGTGACGGGGTGGAGGGAGCTTCACTCTGTGTCTGACCCCGGGAGTGAGGGATATGAAGGTGTGGAGGGAGATTCAACTTCGTTTCTGACTCCGGGAATTTCTGATGGGATGGTTTGGAGGGAGTTTCACTCTGTGTCTGACTCCACGAGTTTGTGATGTGGCTGTGTGGAGGGAGATTCACTCCGTGTCTGACCCTGGGACTGTGTGATGGGAAGGTGTGGAGGGAGATTCACTCTGTCTCTGACCCCGGGAGTGTGTGATGGGTCTGTGTGGAGGGAGATTCACTCTGTGTCTGACTCCACAAGTTTGTGATGGGACGTTGTGGAGGGAGATTCAATCTGCGTCTGACCCCGGGAGAGTGTGATGGGACGATGTGGAGGGAGATTCATTCTGTGTCTGACCCCGGGGGTGTCTGAAGGGACGGTGAGGAGGGAGATTCACTCTGTGTCTGATCTCGGGAGAGTGTAATGGGACGGTGAGGAGGGAGATTCACTCTGTGTCTGACCCCGGGAGTGTGTGATGTGGCGGTATGAAGGAAGATTCACTCTGTGTCTGACCCCGCGAGTGTGTGATGGGACGGTGTGGAGGGAGATTCACTCTGTGTCTGACTCCGGGAGAGTGTGATGTGTCGGTATGGAGGGAGATTCTCTTTGGGTCTGACTCCACGAGTTTATGATGTGGCTGTGTGGAGGGAGATTCACTCTGTGTCTGACCCTGGCATTGTGTGATGGGAAGGTGTGGAGGGAGATTCACTCGTCATCTGACCCCGGGAGTGAGTGATGGGACTGAGTGGAGGGAGATTCATTCTGTGTCTGACTCCAAGAGTTTGGGATGTGACTGTGAGGAGGGAAATTCACTCTGTGTCTGACTCCACAAGTTTGTGATGGGACGATGTGGAGGGAGATTCAATCTGTGTCTGACCCCGGGAAAGTGTGATGGGACGATGTGGAGGGACATTCATTCTGTGTCTGACCCCGGGGGTGTCTGAAGGGACGGTGAGGTGGGAGATTCACTCTGTGTCTGATCTCGGGAGAGTGTAATGGGACGGTGTGGAGGGAGATTCACTCTGTGTATGACTCCCCGAGTTTGTGATGTGGCTGTGTGGAGGGAGATTTACTCTGTGTCTGAACCCGGGAGTGTGTGATGTGGCGGTATGAAGGAAGATTCACACTGTGTCTGACCCCGCGAGTGTGTGATGGGACGGTGTGGAGGGAGATTCACTCTCTGTCTGACTCCCCTAGTTTGTGATGTGGCTGTGTGGAGGGAGATTCACTCTGTGTCTGACCCTGGTATTGTGTGATGGGACGGTGAGGAGGGAGATTCACTCTGTGTCTGACCCCGGGAGTGTGTGATGGGAAGGTGTGGATGGAGATTCACTCTGTGCCTGACCCCGGGAGTGAGTGATGGGACGGTGTGGATGGAGATTCACTCTGTGTCTGACCCTCACTGATCTGTGTCCAGCTGAACCTGATGTACCTAATTTCGAGACATTCCCTGAACCCCCGGCCGGGACAGATCGAGGTCAGTTTCATCTTTGTCGGTTTAACCCTCTTTAGCTGACGTGTCCAATCCTGTCGAGAGATGTCAGAGCAAACTTGCAGTTGACTCCAGCGATTCCGTGTTTGAGAATAACACGGAGGGAACGCGTGAGAGATGCGATGACGGTGAAATACTCTTTGATTTTCCGTGCGAAGCATTGCTTGACGGTGTGGTGAACAGTGAGGACAGTGGGAGAGACGGTGAGTAGCGTGGGCGGTATAAAACCTTAAGCCCTCTCTCACTTTCCTAACCCCACACTCTTTTTTCTCTTTCCCCTTCTCTCATCTCCCTGCCCATCTCTCAACCCGTCTCCTCTCGCCGTCTCTGCACTGTCACTCACTCACAGTATTTCCCCTACTGACTCCCACAGTGCCCTTCTATTTGCCCTCTCTCATTGTCCCCGTCTGTCCTTTATCACAGTTACCGTCTCTATCACTCCTGGTTTCTCCATCGTACTCTTTTTCTCTCTGCCTCTGTTAACTCTCATTCCATCCCGCCCGCATCTCCCGTTCTTCCAACCTCTGTCCATTTGTCGCTCATCTCCCCTCGCTCCTACCCCTGCTTTCTAACGCCCTTTCTCCCCGACGCTCTCCCTCTTGCTCTCCCCTTCACTCTATCCCCACGTCTCTGTCTTCTCTCTCCCCTCTTCTCCCTCACACACTGCCGCTGTTTCACCCCTTCTCACCCCTCACGTATCCCTCTATCTCTTCTCTCAACACCTCTCTCTCTGTCTATCACAGATTACCTCTCCTATTCCCTACCGCTCTCACTCTCTTCGTATCCGCCTGACCGACTCTCTCCCCCAGGCGTTCTGAACTCCTCTGACACAGCGCTAAACTTTCTGAAAGAGAAACCGCTCATCGATGTGGATGAAGATCCTCCCATTTCCCCGGGACCCGACTGGCTGTCAACCACAGCACAAACAGGTCAGAGTTCACAGGGATGACGTCTTTCTTGAGGGTCACGTGCCATAATCTCAAGAGTCCGAGTTTCCCATGCATCTGTCTCGACCACGTCGTCTGTCATCTCAGTCCATAGACTGACCACCGTCTGGGTAAAAAAAAACAAAAGTTATCTCTCGGCTCCGCAATTAAATCCCTTTCACCTCTTACCTCAGCCCTGTGCGCTCTGGTCCTCGAGAGGGTAGGAACAGATGTATGGGAGAAGGAAGGAAAAGAAGACAGCAACTTTCTTTGTGCTGTTAGAGATGAACAGTGAGGAAGTGGTGGAGAATTTCTTCAATGCATTCATTTTAATGCTCGGACCATTGTAAAAAAGTTGGATGAGCTTGAAGCGTGGATTAATATCTGGAAATATGATGTTGTAGCAATTAGTGAAACATTGTTGCAGGGGGAGTGTGATTGGCAACTAAATATTCCTGGATTTCTTTGGTTCAGGTGTGATAGAATCGGAAGCCCATTCTGTGAAAGGGGTTTATGGTTTTGATTTGTAAAGTATGTACAGGATAGATTTCTTTGCAGCAATGTATAGAGGCACCAATCAGAGAAGGGACAGTGCTGGATCTTCTATTAGGGAATGAAATAGGTCCAGTGACGGAGGTATATGTTCTGGGGAGCATTTCGCGTCCAGTGATCACAATGCCATTAATTTCAATATAATTATGGAGAAGGATTGCACTGGAACCTGTGTTGAGATTTCTGAGATTTTTCATTGGAGAAAAGCTAAATTTGACCAGATGCGAAAGAATTTGGAGTGGATAGGGTCAATTAGTATTATTGGAAAAATGTAATAGAGAAATGGAGGTCATCTAAAGGTGAAATTTTGAGGGTATAGAATCTTTATGTTCCTGTTAGGTTGAAAGGAAAGGTTAAACGTTTGAGAGGGCCAGGGTTCTCAGGGGATATTGGAAACTTGCTTTGGAAAAAGAGAGTTATCTACAATAAATATAGGCAGCATGGAGTAAATGAGATGCTCGAAGAATATAAAGAATTTAAACTTCAGGAAGAAATTAGAAAAGCTAAAATATGATACCAGGTTGCTTTGGCAAATAAGGGAAAAATAAATCCGAAGGGTTTCTATAGTTACATGAATAGCAAAAGGATAGTGAGGGATAAAACTGGTCCCTTAGAGAATCAGAGTGGACAGCGACGTGCAGAGCCGAAAGAGATGGGGGTGAATTCGAACAATTTCTTTTATTCGGTATTCATTAAGGAGAAGAACACTGGATTGTATAAGGTAAGGTAAACAAGTAGTGAAGTTATAGAAATTAGCGGTTAAAGAGGAGGAATTACTTCTGCTTTTAAGGAATATAAAAGTGGACAAATCTCCGGGTGCTGACATGATTTTACCTAGGATCTTGACGAAGGTCAGGGCATCAATAGCAGGGGCTCTGACAGAAATGATTCAAATGTCACTAGAAACGGGGATTGTGCCGGAGGATTGGCGTATTGCTCATGTGGTTCCTATGTTTGAAAAAGGTTCTAAGAGTAAACTTAGCAATTATAGGCCTGTCAGTTTGACGTCAGTGGTGGGTAAATTCATGGAAAGTATTCTTTTAGATGGTATAATAACTATCTGGATAGAGAGGGTCTGATTAGGAACAGTCAACATGGAGTTGTGCGTGGAAGGTCATGTTCATCACATCCTATTGAATTTATTGAAGAGGTTACGCGGAAAGTTGACGAGGGTACAGCAGTGGATTTTGTCTAGAAGGACATCAGTAAGGCCTTTGACAAGTTTCGCATAGAAGGTTAGTTAGGAAAGTTCAATCGTTAGGTATTAATATTGAAGTAGTAGAATATATTCAAAAGTGGTTGGATGGGAGATGCCAGTGAGTAGTGGTGGATAACTGTTTGTCAGGTTGGAGGCCGGTGTCTAGTGGTGTGCCTTAGGGATCTGAACTGGGTTCAATGTGGTTTGTCATATACATCAATGATCTGGATGATGGGGTGGTAAATTGCATTAGTAAATATGCAGATGATACTAATTTAGGTGGCGTTGTGGACACTGAAGTAGTTTTTCAAAGTTTGCAGAAAGATATAAGCCATTTAAAGAGTGGGCCGAGCGATGGCAGATGGAGTTTAATGTTGATAAGTGTGAGCCGCTATATTTTGGTAGGAATAATGCAAATAGGACATACCTGGTAAATGGTAGGACATTGAAGAATGCAGAAGAACAGAGTGACCTGGAAATAATAGTGCATAGTTCCCTGAAGGTGGAATCTTATTTGGAGAGGGTGGTGAAGAAGCTTTTGGTATTTTGGCCTTTATAAATCAGAGCATTGTGTATAGGAGTTGGGATATAATGTTAAAATTGTACAAGACATTTGTAAGGCCGAATTTGGAGTATTGCGTAAAGTTCTGGTCACTGAAATATAGTAAAGATATCAACAAAATAGAGAGAGTACAGGGAAGATTTACTAGAATGTTGCCTGGGTTTCAGCACCTAAGTTACAGGGAAAGATTGAAGACGTTAGGTTTTTATTCTTTGGATCGCAGAACGTTGAGGGGAGACGATAAAGGTATATAAAATTATGAGAGGGATAGATAGACATGACGTGTATAAGCTTTTTCCATTGAGAGTATGGGAGATTCAAACAAGAGCACATGAGTTGAGACCTACGTGTCAAAAGCTTAAGGGTAACATGAGGGGGAATTTATTTACTCAGAGAGTGCTAGCTGAATGGAATGAGCTTCCAGAAGTAATTTTAGAGGCATGTTCGGTATTGTCATTTAAAACAAAATTGTATATGTATATGGACAGGAAAGGAATGGAGGGTTATGGGCTGAGTGCGGGTCGGTGGGATTACGTGAGAGTAGGATTACCACAAGGACTAGAATGGCCGAGATGGCCTGTTTCCGTGCTGCCATTTGAATATGATTATATGGTTATGTGGCTACTCTGTATGTTGGGGAAAATAACTGTACGCGTTGACCGCTCGTGGTGTAAATCGTCTCTGTATCTTCATCACTACGCTCCAAGAATTACAGTCCCAACCTGTCCTTTGATCAGTCTCCCGAGTCCGGCAACATCCTCGTTCTCCTCCTGCTCTCTCATACACTCTTACATTACACACCTCACACTCTCTGACCCACTTTCTACCCCATTCTCCTCCTTTGCTCGCGTCCTTTTTCTCTACCAGCACTCTCCTACAAACTCCTACAAATCTATGGCCTTCTTTCTCCACATCCGTTCCATTCTTCTCCGTCCACCCACTCTCCCCCACACACACCCCACTCTCTCCTCTCCCTATTTCCTCCACCACCCTTTCATTCGCCCCTCTCTCTCCTTCTTCGTTCTCTCTAAATCAGTCTCCGCGTTTCCTCAACTTTCTCCGTCGGGGCCATCGACTCTCACTTCAATACTCTGCCCAATGGTTCCCGATGCCACGGTCTTGAGTAACTTCTATGCTCATTCCCCCTGCCTGCACCCGTCATGGTTTTATATAATTCTGTAAGGTCGCCCTGCGCTCCAGGAATAAAGTCTCGAATTTCCCGATCTTTCTCCATGCCTCACTCCCCCGAATCCAACATCCTCGTGAAACTTCCAGCACAGTGGCCTTTCCTATATAAGGGGGACCAACACTGAACAAGAGCGGCGTCACTGTACATCTGTCATTTGAATTCCCGACTCCTGTACCATCATCTTCCAGAGCAGTGTACCATCTGAGCCATGTTAATGTCTAGGTAGATTACATCTACTCACTGTGCCTGAACAGTCCTTCCTGATCTCATTAGTCCGGCGACTCTGCCTCGATCTCAGGCCATCCGTATCTCTCTCCCTCCTCCAACTTCCACCATCCGGATCTACGCCCTGCCTCCCTCTCTCACCGCTCCTTCCTTTTTTCGTCCCTCCCGTCCTCTCTTTCATCTCCCAGACAGATCCACCATCTGGGATTTTGTGACAGTATTTGTCAGTGTACATTTTACCAACCAATCAGGCCAAACAGGTCCTACGCAATAACTCCGATCAGTCTAATCCCCCCTGGCCCCACACCCTCATACAGAGCAGACCAACAATAGCTCACTAAAGACCCTATCCATCACGCCTGTTACACTGCACTAAGCAGCCGCCCTACTATCTTACTCCAAAGATGGAAAACTGACGTTTCTACATCCATGGACCCTGTCTATATTTCCTGCTGTCTCTGTGAAGTAACCAGCATAACCATAGACACCCACACGAACCAGCCGCACACCACCCCATCGGGGAGAAAGTTACGAAAGCTCGTACCACAGGTCTCAAGGACGGCCTCAGCCCCGTTTTTATCGGATTATCGAATGGCCCCCTAGGAAAACGTGGAGGGAGCTTCACTAGAGGTCTGACCAAAGTACTGTGTGATAGGACCATGGGTAGGAGCATCACTCTGTGTCTGATCCCAGAAGTGTCTGATGGAACCGTGCGTAGGGAGATTCACCCTGTGTCTGACCCCAGTCGTTTGTGATTGAACCGTGCGGAGGGAGATTCACTCTGTGTCTGACCCCAGTCGTGTGTGATTGAACCGTGCGGAGGGAGATTCACTCTGTGTCTGACCCCATTCGTGCGTGATGGAACCGTGCGGAGGGATCTTCACGCGATGTCTGACCCCAGTCGTGTGTGATAGGACCATGGGTGGGAGCATCACTCTGTGTCTGACCCGAGGAGTGTGTGATGGGACGGTGTGGAGGGAGATTCACTCTGTGTCTGACCCCGGGTGTGTGTGATGGGAGGGTGTGGAGGGAGATTCACTCTGTGTCTGACCCTCACTGATCTGTGTCCAGCTGAACCTGATGTACTTAATTTCGAGACAATCCCTGAACCCCCGGCCGGGACAGATCGAGGTCAGTTTCATCTTTGTCGGTTTAACCCTCTTTAGCTGACGTGTCCAATCCTGTCGAGAGATCTCAGAGCAAACTTGCAGTTGACTCCAGCGATTCCCTGTTTGAGAATAACACGGAGGGAACGCGTGAGAGATGCGATGACGGTGAAATACACTTTGATTTTCCGTGCGGAGCTTTGCATGTCGGTGTGCTGAAGAGTGAGGACAGTGGGAGAGACGGTGAGTAGCGATCGCGGTATAAAACCTTAATCCCTCTCTCACTTTTCTAACCCCACCCTCTTTTTCCTCTTTCCACTTCTCTCATCTCCCTGCCCATCTCTCAACCCGTCTCCTCTCGCCGTCTCTGCACTGTCACTCACTCACACTATTTCCCCTACTGACTCCCACTGTGCCCTTCTATTTGCCCTCTCTCATTGTCCCCGTCTGTCCTTTATCACAGTAACCGTCTCTATCGCTCCTGGTTTCTCCATCGTACTCTTTTTCTCTCTCTCTGTTAACTCTCATTCCATCCCGCCCGCATCTCCCGTTCTTCCTACCTCTCTGTCCATTCGTCGCTCATCTCCCCCCGCTCCTTCCCCTCCTTTCTAACCAGCCCTCTCTCCCCGACGCTCTCCCCCTTGCTCTCCCCTTCACTCTATCCCCACGTCTCTGTCCTCTCTCTCCCCTCTTCTCCCACACACTCTGCCGCCGTCTCACCCCTTCTCACCCCTCACGTATCCCTCTCTCTCTTCTCTCAACCCTCTCTCTCTCGTATTCCTTACCGCTCTCACTCTCTTCGTATCCGCCTGACGGACTCTCTCCCCCAGACGGTCTGAACTCCACTGACACAGCGCTAAACTTTCTGAAAGAGAAACCGCTCATCGATGTGTATGAAGATCCTCCCATTTCCCCGGGACCCGACGGACTGTCGCCCACAGTACAAACAGGTCAGAGTTCACAGTGATGACGTCATTCTGGAGGGGTCACTTGCCATAATCTCAAGAGTCCGAGTTTCCCATGCATCTGTCTCGACCACGTCCACTGTCAGCTCAGTCCATAGACTGACCACCGTCTGGGTAAAAAAAAAACAAACGTTATCTCTCGGCTCCACAATTAAATCCCTTTCACCTCTTACCTCAGCCCTGTGCGCTCTGGTCCTCGAGAGGGTAGGAACAGATGTATGGGAGAAGGAAGAAAAAGAAGACAGCAACTTTCTTTGTGCTGTTAGAGATTAAATGAGAGGAAGTGGTGGAAAATTTCTTCAATGTATTCATTTTAATGCTAGGAACATTGTAAAAAAGTTGGATGAGCTTGGAGCGTGGATTTATATCTGGAAATATGATGTTGTAGCAATTAGTGAAACATTGTTGCAGGAGGAGTGTGATTGGCAACTAAATATTCGTGGATTTCTTTGCTTCAGGTGTGATAGGATCAGAGGGACAAGAGGGGGAGATGTTGCGTTGGTTGTCAGAGAAAAAGATTACAGTGGTGCTCTGGCAGGATAGATTAGAGGGCTCGTCTAATATATTGTAGATGTCTTATAGACAACCTAATGGAGAGCAAGAATTGGAGGAGCAAATATGTAAGGAGATAGCAGATGTTTGTAGTAAGCACGGGGTTGTTATTGTGGGAGATTTTGATTTTCCACACACAGACTGGGAAGCCCATTCTGTAAAAGGGATTGATATTTTTGATTTGTAAAGTATGTACAGGATAGATTTTTTTGCAGCAATATATAGAGGTACCACTCAGAGAAGGTGCAGTGTTGGATCTTCTATTAGGGAATGAAATAGGTCCAGTGACGGAGGTATATGTTCTGGGGAGCATTTCGCGTCCAGTGATCACAATGCCATTAATTTCAATATAATTATGGAGAAGGATTGCACTGGACCCTGTGTTGAGATTTTTGGGATTTTTCATTGGGGAAAGGCTAACTTTGACAAGATGCGAAAGAATTAGGAGTGGATAGGGGCAATTAGTTTTATTGGAACAATGTAATAGAGAAATGGAGGTCATCTAAATGTGAAATTTTGAGGGTACAGAATCTTTATGTTCCTGTTAGGTTGAAAGGAAAGGTTAAACGTTTGAGAGGGCCAGGGTTCTCAGGGGATATTGGAAACTTGGTTAGGAAAAAGAGAGATATCTACAATAAATATAGGCAGCCTGTAGTAAATGAGGTGCTCGAAGAATATAAAGAATGTAAACTTCAGAAAGAAATTAGAAAAGCTAAAATAAGATACCAGGTTGCTTTGGCAAGTAAGGGGAAAATAAATCCGAAGGGTTTCTACAGTTACATGAATAGCAAAAGTATAGTGAGGGATAAAACTGGTCCCTTAGAGAGTCAGAGTGGACAGCTACGTGCAGAGCCGAAAGAGATGGGGGAGAATTCGAACAATTTATTTTCTTCGGTATTCATTAAGGAGAAGAAAACTGGATTGTATAAGGTAAGGTAAACAAGTAGTGAAGTTATAGAAATTAGCGGTTAAAGAGGAGGAAATACTGGTGCTTTTAAGGAATATAAAAGTGGTCAAATCTCCGGGTGCTGACATGATTTTCCCTAGGATCTTGACGAAGGTTAGAGCAGAAATAGCAGGGTCTCTGACAGAAATGTTTCAAATGTTACTAGAAACGGGGATTGTGCCGGAGGATTGGCATATTGCTCATGTGGTTCCTATATTTAAAAAAGGTTCTACGAGTAAACTTAGCAATTATAGGCCTGTCAGTTTGACGTCAGTGGTGGGTAAATTCATGGAAAGTATTCTTATAGATGGTATAATAACTATATGGATAGAGAGGGTCTGATTAGGAACAGTCAACATGGAGTTGTGCGTGGAAGTTCATGTTCATCACATCTTATTGAATTTATTGAAGAGGTTTCGAGGAAAGTTAACGAGGGTAAAGCAGTCGATGTTGTCTATATGGACTTCAGTAAGGCCTTTGACAAGTTTCGCATAGAAGGTTAGTTAGGAAAGTTCAATAGTTAGGTATTAATATTTAAGTAGTAGAATATATTCAAAAGTGGTTGGATGGGAGATGCCAGTGAGTAGTGGTGGATAACTGTTTGTCAGGTTGGAGGCCGGTGACTAGTGGTGTGCCTCAGGGATCTGTACTGGGTTCAATGTTGTTTGTCGTATACATCAATGATCTGGACGATGGGGTGTTAAATTGGATTCGTAAATATGCAGATGATACTAATTTAGGTGGCGTTGTGGACACTGAAGTAGTTTTTCAAAGTTTGCAGAAAAATATAAGCCATTTAAAGAGTGGGCCGAGCGATGGCAGATGGAGTTTAATGTTGATAAGTGTGAGCCGCTATATTTTGGTCGGAATAATCCAAATAGGACATACATGGTAAATGGTAGGACATTGATGAATGCAGAAGAACAGAGTGATCTGGAAATAATAGTGCATAGTTCCCTGAAGGTGGAATCTTATGTGGATAGGGTGGTGAAGAAGCTTTTGGTATGTTGGCCTTTATAAATCAGAGCATTGAGTATAGGAGTTGGGATATAATGTTAAAATTGTACAAGACATTTGTAAGGCCGAATTTGGAGTATTTCGTAAAGTTCTGGTCACTGAAATATAGTAAAGATATCAACAGAATAGAGAGAGTACAGAGAAGATTTACTAGAATGTTGCCTGGGTTTCAGCACCTAAGTTACAGGGAAAGATTGAAGGAGTTAGGTTTTTATTCTTTGGATCGCAGAAAGTTGAGGGGGGAGGGCGATAAAGGTATACAAAATTATGAGAGGGATAGATAGATATTACGTGTATAAGCTTTATCCATTGAGAGTAGGGGAGATTCAAACAAGAGCACGAGTTGAGACCTACGTGTCAAAAGCTTAAGGGTAACATGAGGGGGAATTTCTTTACTCAGAGAGTGCTAGCTGAATGGAATGTGCTTGCAGAAGCAATTTTAGAGGCATGTTCGGTATTGTCATTTAAAACAAAATTGTATATGTATATGGACAGGAAAGGAATGGAGGGTTATGGGGTGAGTGCGGGTCGGTGGGATTACGTGAGACTAGGCGTTCGACAAGGACTAGAATGGCCGAGATGGCCTTTTTCGTGCTGCAATTTGAATATGATTATATGGTGATGTGGCTGTTCTGTATGTCTGGGGAAAATAACTGTTCGCGTTGACCGCTCGTGGTGTAAATCGTCTCTGTAAGGGCATCACTACGCTCCAAGAATTACAGTCCCAACCTGTCCGACTTCGCTCCTTTGATCAGTCTACCGAGACCGGCAACATCCTCGTTCACCTCCTGAACTCTCATCCACTCTAACATTGCACTCCTCACACTCTCTGACCCACTCATACCCCATTCTCCTCCTTTGCTCGCGTCTTTTTTCTCTCCCAGCACTCTCCTGCAAACTCCTACAAATCTATGGCCTTCTTTCTCCACATCCGTTCCATTCTTCTCCATCCTCTCACTCTCCCCCACACCCACCCCACACTCTCCTCTCCCTATTTCCTCTCCCGCCCATTCATTCGCCCCTTTCTCTCCTTCATTCTCTCTAAAACAGTCTCCACGTTTCCTCAACTTTCTCCCTCGTGGCCATCGACTCTCACTTCAATACTCTGCCCAATGGTTCCCGATACCCCGGTCCTGAGTAACTTCTATGCTCATTCCCCCTGCCTGCGCCCGTCATGGTTTTATATAATTCTGTAAGGTCGCCCTGCGCTCCAGGAATAAAGTCTCGAATTTCCCGATCTTTCTCCATGCCTCACTCCCCCGAATCCAACATCCTCGTGAAACTTCCAGCACAGTGGCCTTTCCTATATCAGGGCGACCAACACTGAACGAGAGCGGCGTCACTGTACATCTGTCATTTGACTTCCCGACTCCTGTACCATCATCTTCCAGAGCAGTGTACCATCTGAGCCATGTTAATGTCTAGGTAGATTACATCTACTCACTGTGCCTGAACAGTCCTTCCTGATCTCATTAGTCCGGCGACTCTGCCTCGATCTCAGGCCATCCGTATCTCTCTCCCTCCTCCAACTTCCGCCATCCGGATCTACGCCCTGCCTCCCTCTCTCACCGCTCCTTTCTTTCTTCGTCCCTCCCGTCCTCTCTTCCATCTCGCAGAGTGATCGACCATCTGGGATCTTGTGACAGTATTTGTCAGTGTACATTTTACCAAACAAAAAGGTCCTACGCAATAACTCCGATCAGTCTAATCCCCCCTGGCCCCACACCCTCACACAGAGCAGACCAACAATAGCTCACTAAAGACCCTATCCATCACGCCTGTTACACTGCACTAAACAGCCGCCCTACTATCTTACTCCAAAGATGGAAAACTGACGTTTCTACATCCATGGAACCTGTCTATATTCCCTGCTGTCTCTGTGAGGTAACCAGCATAACCATAGACACCCACCAGAACCAGCCGCACTCCACCCCATCGGGGAGAAGTTACGAAAGCTCGTCCCACAGGTCTCAAGGATGGCTTCAGCCCCGTTTTAATCGGATTATCGAATGGCACCCTAGGACAACGTGGAGGGAGCTTAACTAGAGGTCTGACCAAAGTCGTGTGTGATAGGAGTATGGGTGGAAGCATCACTCTGTGTCTGACACCAGTCGTGTTTGATGGAACCGTGCGGAGGGATCTTCACGCGATGTCTGACCCCAGTCGTGTGTGATAGGACCATGGGTGGGAGCATCACTCTGTGTCTGACCCCAGTCGTGTGTGATAGGACCATCGGTGGGAGCATCACTCTGTCTCTGACCCCGGGAGTGTGTGATGGGACGGTTTAGAGGAATATTCACTCTGTGTCTGACCCCGGGAGTGTGTGATGGGACTGTTTAGAGGAATATTCACTCTGTGTCTGACCCCGGGAGTGTGTGATGGGACGGTTTAGAGGAATATTCACTCTGTGTCTGACCCCGGGAGTGTGTGATGGGACGGTGTGGAGGGAGATTCACTCTGTGTCTGACCCTCACTGATCTGTGTCCAGCTGAACCTGATGTACTTAATTTCGAGACATTCCCTGAACACCCGGCCGGGACAGATCGAGGTCAGTTTCATCTTTGTCGGTTTAATCCTCTTTAGCTGACGTGTCCAATCCTGTCGAGAGATGTCAGAGCAAACTTGCAGTTGACTCCAGCGATTCCCTGTTTGAGAATAACACGGAGGGAACGCTTGAGAGATGCGATGACGGTGAAATACCCTTTGATTTTCCGTGCGAAGCATTGCATGTCGGTGTGCTGAAGAGTGAGGACAGTGGGAGAGACGGTGAGTAGCAAGCGCGGTATAAAACCTTAATCCCTCTCTCACTTTTCTAACCCCACTCCCTTTTTCCTCTTTTCCCTTCTCTCATCTCCCTGCTCATCTCTCAACCCGTCTCCTCTCGCCGTCTCTGCACTGTCACTCACTCGCACTATTTCCCCTACTGACTCCCACTGTGCCCTTCTATTTGCCCTCTCTCTTTGTCCCCGTCTGTCCTTTATCACAGTAACCGTCTCTATCGCTCCTGGTTTCTCCATCGTACTCTTTTTCTCTCTCTCTGTTAACTCTCATTCCATCCCGCCCGCATCTCCCGTTCTTCCTACCTCTATGTCCATTCGTCGCTCATCTCCCCTCGCTCCTTCCCCTCCTTTCTAACCAGCCCTCTCTCCCCGACGCTCTCACCCTTGCTCTCCCCTTCACTCTATCCCCACGTCTCTGTACTCTCTCTCCCCGCTTCTCCCTCACACTGCCGCTGTCTCACCCCTTCTCACCCCTCACGTATCCCTCTCTCTCTTATCTCAACCCCTCTTTCTTCTGTCTATCACCGATTACGTCTCGTATTCCTTACCGCTCTCACTCTCTTCGTATCCGCCTGACGGACTCTCTCCCCCAGACGGTCTGAACTCCACTGACACAGCGCTAAACTCTCTGAAAGAGGAACCGCTCATCGATGTGTATGAAGATCCTCCCATTTCCCCAGGACCCGACGGACTGTCGCCCACAGTACAAACAGGTCAGAGTTCACAGTGATGACGTCATTCTGGAGGGGTCACTTGCCATAATCTCAAGAGTCCGAGTTTCCCATGCATCTGTCTCGACCACGTCCACTGTCAGCTCAGTCCATAGACTGACCACCGTCTGGGTAAAAAAAAAACAAATGTTATCTCTCGGCTCCGGAATTAAATCCCTTTCACCTCTTACCTCAGCCCTGTGCGCTCTGGTCCTCGAGAGGGTAGGAACAGATGCATGGGAGAAGGAAGAAAAAGAAGACAGAAATTTTCTCTGTGCTGTTAGAGATGAACAGAGAGGAAGTGGTGGAAAATTTCTTCAATGCATTCATTTTAATGCTAGGAACATTGTAAAAAAGTTGGATGAGCTTGGAGCGTGGATTTATAACTGGAAATATGATGTTGTAGCAATTAGTGAAACATTGTTGCAGGAGGAGTGTGATTGGCAACTAAATATTCCTTGATATCTTTGCTTCAGGTGCGATAGAATCGGAGGAACAAGAGTGGGAGATGTTGCGTTGGTTGTCAGAGAAAAAAATTACAGCGGCGCTCTGGCAGGATAGATTAGAGGGTTCGTCTAATATATTGTAGACGACTTATAAACAATCTAATGGAGAGCAAGAATTGGAAGAGCAAATCTGTAAGGAGATAGCAGATGTGTGTAGTAAGCACGGGGTTGTGATTGTGCGAGATTTTCATTTTCCGCGCACAGACTGGGAAGCCCATTCTGTAAAAGGGATTGATAGTTCTGATTTGTAAAGTATGTACAGGATAGATTTTTTTGCAGCAATGTATAGAGGTACCAATCAGAGAAGGGGCAGTGTTGGATCTTCTAATAGGGAATGAAATAGGTCCGGTGACGGAGGTATATGTTTTGGAGAGCATTTCGCGTCCAGTGATCACAATGCCATTAATTTCAATATAATTATGGAGAAGATTTGCACTGGACCATGTGTTGAGATTTTTGAGATTTTTCATTGGAGAAAGGCTAATTTTGAAGCGTTGCGAAAGAATTAGGAGTGGATAGTGACAATTAGTTTTATTGGAACAATGTAATAGAGAAATGGAGCTCATCTAAAGGTGAAATTTTGAGGGTACAGAATCTTTATGTTCCTGTTAGGTTGAAAGGAAAGGTTAAACGTTTGAGAGGGCCAGGGTTTTTCAAGGGATATTGGAAACTTCGTTAGGAAAAAGAGAGATATCTACAATAAATGTAGGCAGCCTGGAGTAAATGAGGTGCTCGAAGAATATAAAGAATGTAAACTTAAGAAAGAAATTAGAAAAGCTAAAATAAGATACCAGGTTGCTTTGGCAAGTAAGGGGAAAATAAATCCGAAGGGTTTCTACTGTTACATGAATAGCAAAAGGATAGTGAGGGATAAAACTGGTCCCTTAGAGAATCAGAGTGGACAGCGACGTGCAGAGCCGAAAGAGATGGGGGAGAATTTGAACAATTTCTTTTCTTCGGTATTCATTAAGGAGAAGAACACTGGATTGTATAAGGTAAGGTAAACAAGTAGTGAAGTTATAGAAATTAGCGGTTAAAGAGGAGGAAGAACTGGTGCTTTTAAGGAATATAAAAGTGAACAAATCTCCGGGTGCTGACATGATTTCCTGTAGGACCTTGAGGGGGTTAGTGCATAAATAGCAGGGGCTCTGACAGAAATATTTCAAATGTCATTAGAAACGGGGATTGTGCCGGAGGATTGGCGTATTGCTTATGTGGTTCCATTGTTTAAAAAGGGTTCTAAGAGTAAACTTAGCAATTATAGCCCTGTCAGTTTGACGTCTGTGGTTGGTAAATTAATGGAAAGTATTTTTATAGATGGTATAATAACTATCTGGATAGAGAGGGTCCGATTAGGAACAGTCAACATGGATTTGTGTGGGGAAAGTCATGTTCGTCACATCTTCTTGAATTTATTGAAGAGGATACGAGGAAAGTTGACGAGGGTAAAGCAGTGGATGTTGTCTATATGGACGTCAGTAAGGCCTTTGACAAGGTTCTGCATGGAAGGTTAGTTAGGAAAGTTCAATTGTTAGGTATTGATATTGAAGTAGTAAAATATATTCAAAAGTGCCTGGATGGGAGATGCCAGTGAGTAGTGATGGATACTGTTTGTCAGGTTGGAGGCCGGTGACTAGTGGTGTGCCTCAGGGATCTGTACTGGGTTCAATGTTGTTTGTCATGTACATCAATGATCTGGATGATGGGGTGGTAAATTGGATTAGTAAATATGCAGATGCTACTAATTTAGGTGGCGTTGTGGATACTGAAGTAGTTTTTCAAAGTTTGCAGGAAGACTTAAGACATTTAAAGAGTGGGCTGAGCGATGGCAGATGGAATTTAATGTTGATAAGTGTGAGCCGCTACATTTTGGTAGGAATATTCCAAATAGGAAATACATGGCAAATGGTAGGACATTGAAGAATGCAGTAGAACAGAGTGATCTGGAAATAATGGTGCATAGTTCCCTGAAGGTGGAAACTTATGTGGATAGTGTGGTGACGAAAGCTTTTGGTATTTTGGCCTTTATAAACCAGAGCATTGAGTATTTGAGTTGGGATGTAATGTTAAAATTTTACAAGACATTAGTAAGGCCGAATTTGGAGTATTGCGTAAAGTTCTGGTCACTTAAGTATAGTAAAGATGTCAACGAGATGTCAGTAGAGAGAGTACAGAGAAGATTTACGAGAATGTTGCCTGGGTTTCAGCACCTAAGTTACAGGGAAAGATTGAGGAAGTTAGGTTTTTTATTCTTTGGAGCGCAGAACGTTGAGTGGGGACGGTAAAGGTATAGAAAATTATGAGAGGGATAGATAGAGATGACGTGTATACGTTTTTTCCATTGAGAGTAGGGGAGATTCAAACAAGAGCACATGAGTTGAGACTTACGGGTCACAATTTAAGGGTAACATGAGGAGGAATTTCTGTACTCAGTGAGTGGTAGCTGAATGGAATGAGCTTCCAGTAGCAATTTTAGAGGCATGTTCGGTATTGTCATTTAAAGCAAAATTGTACAGGTATATGGACAGGAAAAGAATGGAGGGTTATGGGCTGATTGCGGATCGGTGGGATTAGGTGAGAGTAGGCGTTCGACAAGGACTAGAATGGCCGAGATGGCCTGTTTCCGTGCTGCAATTGTAATATGGTTATATGGTTATGTGACTATTCTGCATGTCTGGGGAAAATAACTGTACGCGTTGACCGCTCGTGGTGTAATACGTCTCTGAATCTTCATCACTACGCTCCAAGAATTAAAGTCCCAACCTGTCCTTTGATCAGTCTCCCGAGTCCGGCAACATCCTCGTTCTCCTCCTGCTCTCTCATCCACTCTAACATTGCACTCCTCACTCTCTCTGATCAACTCCTACCCCATTCTCCTCCTTTGCTCGCGTCCTGTTTCTCCCCCACCACTCTCCTTCAAACTCCTACAAATCTATGGCCTTCTTTCTCCACATCCGTTCCATTCTTCTCCGTCCTTCCACTCTCCTCCACTCCCATCCCACTCCCTATTTCCTCTCCCACCCTTTCTCTCGCCCGTCTCTCTCCGTTCTCTCTACACAGCCTCCGTGTTTCCTCAACTTTCTCCCTCGTCGCCATCGACTCTCACTACAATCCTCTGCCCAAAGGTCCCAGATACCCCGGTCCTGAGTAACGTCTGTGCTGATTCCCGCTGCCCGCGCCCGTCATGGTTTTATACAACTCTGTCAGATCGCCCCTGCGCTCCAAGGAATAATGTCTCGAATTTCCCGTCCTCTCTCCATGCCTCACTCCCCCGAGTCCAACATCCTCGTGAACCTTCCAGCACAGTGGCCTTTCCTATATCAGGGCGACCGACACTGAACAAGATCGGCGTCACTGTACATCAGCCACGTGACCTCCCGACTCCTGTACCATCATCTTCCAGAGCAGTGTACCATCTGAGCCATGTTAATGCCTAGGTAGATTACATCTACTCACCGGGCCAGATGAGTCCTTCCCAATCATATTAGCCCGGCGACTCTCTCTCGGTCTCAGGCCATCCGTATCTCTCTCCCTCCTCCAACTTCCACAATCTGGATCTTCGCCCTCCCTCCCTCTCTCACCGCTCCTTTCTTTCTTCGTCCTTCCCTTCCTCTCTTCCATCTCCCAGAGTGATCCACCATCTGGGATCTTGTGACAGTATTTGTCACTGTACATTTTACCAACCAATCAGGCCAAACAGGTCCTACGCAATAGCTCCGATCAGTCTAATCCCCCCTGGCCCCACACCCTCATACAGAGCAGCCCAACAATAGCTCACTAAAGACCCTATCCATCACGCCTGTTACACTGCCCTAAACAGCCGCCCTACTATCTTACTCCAAAGATGGAAATCTTACATGTCTACATCCATGGACACTGTCTACAGTTCTTGTTGCCTCCGTGAAGAAACCAGCATAACCAGAGACTCCCCCCCGAACCAGCCGTACTCACTCCCATCGGGGAGAAAGTTACGAAGGCTCGACCCACCGGTCTCAAGGACGGCTTCTGCTCCGTTTTTACCGGATTATCGAACGGCCCCCAAGGACAACGTGGAGGGAGATTCACCCTTTGTCTGACCCCAGTCGTGTGTGATAGGACCATGGTTGGGTGCATCACTCTGTGTCTGACCCCAGGAGTGTGTGATAGAACCGTGCGGAGGGAGATTCACCCTGTGTCTGACCCCAGTCGTGTGTGATAGGACCATGGGTGGGAGCATCACTCTGTGTCTGACACCAGGAATGATTGATAGAACCGTGCGGAGGGAGATTCACTCTGTGACTGACCCCAGTCGTGTGTGATGGGACCGTGTAGAGGAATGATCACTCTGTGTCTGACCCCCGGAATGTGTGATGGAACCGTGCGGAGGGAGATTCACTCTGTGTCTGACTCTCACTCTTCTGTGTCCAGCTGAACCTGATGTGCTGTACGCGGAAGTTAATTTCAAGACCCTCTCGGCAACCCGAGTCCGGACAGATCGAGGTCAGTTTCAGCTTTGTTCGTTCATCCCTGATTAGGTGACGTGTCCAATCCTGTCGCGAGATCTCAGGGCAAACGTCCAGTTGTCACTAATGATTCCCTGTTTGAGAATAACACGGAGGGAACGGGTGAGCAATGCGAAGTTGGGGGGGGGGGTGGATTCTCTGTTTGACGATCGGTGCGGAGTGTTGCACTCTAGGAGGGGCGGATTAGAGGTAGCGCCGTGGAATGTATTGTGGAGGGAGTGCTGTGGGAAGATGGCATGTTGTGCAGAGAAAGGCGCAATGAGGAGCAGGCGATGTGGGGAAGGGGTGGTGGAGATCAGATAGATTCGTGTTGTTGTAGTGAGGAAGCAGGACTGTGGGCGAGACGGGGAGCGCGATATTAAACCTTAACCCTCTCTCTCTTTTCTAACACCACTCTCTTTTCCCTTTCCCTTTCTATCACACCGTCTCCTCTCTCCCTCTATCTCCTGTCCCTCCCTCACACTATTTCCCCTACTGTCTCCCACTGTCCCGTACTCTTCTCCCTCTCTCAATGCCCCCTCTCCCTGCGATCTCTCTTCTATCACAGTCACCATCTCTCCCACTCTCGTTCTCCCTCTCTATCGCTCTCTCTCTGCTCACTTATATCCCGCCAGTTCTTCCCACTTCTCTCTGTCTCGAAGTTAGCCACTCATCTTCCCTCCACGCTTTCTCCTTCTCTCCATCCATCTCTCCCGCTCCCCGGCGCTCTTCCCGCTTGCTCTTTCCCCTCTCACTGAAATTCTCTTGTTCTCGCTTCCTCCTCCCTCTCCCACTTCCGCCCGCCCTCCCTCTCCCTTCTCATTCCCCTCCATTCATCTCTCACGCCTCCCAATCCGCTCCCCCGACACAGTCTTCCCCCTCTCCCTTTCTCTCCCCGTTCTTTCTCTCGCATTTTCCTGTCCAATGCCCACCGCGCTCTCCCCTCTCTGTCCATCGTTTTCACTTACTCTCTGTCTCCACGTCTCTGTCCTCTCTCTCTCCCCGGTCGCCCCCAACCTCTCTCTCGCTACCTCTTACCCTCTCTCCCTTCACTGGTCCCTCTCCCTCTTCTCTCTCTCCCCGACTCCTTCCCCCATTCCCTACCGCTCTCACTCTCTTACTAATCTGCCTGTCTCTCTCTCTCTCTCTCTCTCCCAGACAGTCTGAACTCCACCTACTCAGAGCTGAACATCCGGAAAAAGAAACTCCGCGTCGATGAGGACGAAGATCCTCCCATTTCCTCGGGACCCGGCGGGCTATCAACGGCTGCACAAATAGCGAGGACGTCATTCTGGAGTGGTCAGTCTCATACTCCCAAGTGTTTGTAATCCATCTGCTTGGACCACATTCTCTGTCAGCTCGTTCCATAGACTGACAACCCCCACACGGGTCCCAATTAAATATCATTCCCCTCTCACCTTAGACCTGTGCGCTCTGGTCCTCGATTCTCCAAGTCTGTGGAAAATAGCCGTACGCATTCTCGGCTCATGGTTTCATGCGTCTTTGTGTGGTCACCCCAACACTCCAAGAATTAAATTCCCAACCTAACCGATCACTATCCATAAATTTCTCCCTCCAATCCGGCAACATCCTCATTCTCCTCATTATATCTGCTCCACTCCCACTCCTCCATCTTCCCACACTACCCACCACTCTCTCTCTTCCCCTGTCCTACGCCAGTCGCCTCCACTAGTCGGTTCCCGATTCTCCCCAACTAATCTACTACAAACGTTTCCCCATCTATTCCCCTGTTTCTCCCCATATCCCCACTTTTCCCCCTCCGCCCCACTGTCCGTCTCTCTCTCCACACCTATGCTCTCACTCTCACTTTCTCTTTACCCCTCTCGTCTCGGTCTTCCTCCTACCTCTCTAACACCACTCCCTCACTCATCTCTCTCCTTCCACGCAATCGACTCTCACCTCAATCCTGGGCCCTCTGGTTCCCGAAACCCCGGACCTGAGAAACGTCTGTGCTTGTTCACCCTGCCTGTGCAACTCGAGGTTTTATACAACTCTGTAAGGTCACCCCTGCGATACAAGGAATAGAATCCCGACGTGCCCGACCCTTCTCCATGCCTCATTCCCCTGAGTCCAACATACTCATAAACATTCCGGCATCGTGACCTTTCCTATATCAGGGAGATTAACACTGAACAAGAGCGGCGTCACTGTAGATCTGCAACGAGACATCCCGACTCCTGTACCATCATCTTCCAGAGCAGTGTACCATCTGAGAAATAGTTAACGTCCAGGTAGATTACATCTACTCCCCGTAACTGATCAGTCCTTCCGGAGCAAATTAGCCGGACATCTCTCCCTGGGTCTCAATCCATCCAGTATGTCTCTCACTCCTCCATTTTCCACCATCTGGATCTCCCCCCCACCACTCTCCCTCTCTCACCTTTCCTGTTCTTTCTCCGACTCTCCCTCCCTTCCTTTCTTCCATCTCACAGAGTGATCCACCATCTGGGATCATGTGACAGTATTTGTTAACGTCAGTGTACATATTATCGACCAATCAGGACAAACAGGCCCTCCGCAAAAAAAAATCTGACTGCTCTCAGGCCATCAAGTATCTCTTACTTTTCTCCATCTTCGATCTTCAGGATCTCCCCCCTCCCTCCCTCTCTCACCGCTCATTTCTTTCTTCGCCCTTCCCTTCCTCTCTTCTATCTCCCTGAGTGTTCTACCATTTTGTACCCAGTAAAAATATTTGTTGAATTCAGTGTGCATTTTATCTATTAATCAGGTCCTCCGCAAAAATATCGATGAATCTAACCTCCCCTGGCCCCACCCCCTTATACAAAGCAGCCCTACAATAGGTCATTGAATTCCCTATCCATCACGCCTGGTACACTGCCCTAATCAGCCGTCCTGCTGTCTTACTCCAAAGATGGAAACCTAACACTTACACTCCGTGGACATTTCCTGCTGTCTCCGTGAAGCAGCCAGCATAACCATAGACCCCCATTCAACCCAGCCGGACTCCGTCCCATCGGGGAGAAAGGTACTAAAGCTCTTCCCACCAGTCTGAAGGACGGCTTCTGGCCCGTATCTATCGGATTATCGAACGGCCCCCTGGGACGATCAGATGGAGTCCTGACCTCACGATCTACCTCGTCCTGGCCCCTTGCATTTTATAGCCTGCCGGCACTGCCCTCTCTCTGTAACTGTGACTCTTTATACTGTAGGACCTCTCCTGCTCGTGATCTATATAGAAACATTCAAACATAGAAAACATACAGCACATTACAAGCTCTTCGGCCAAAAAGTTGAAGCGAACACGTCCCTACCTTCGAACTACCAAGGCTTTACCCAGAACCCTCTATTTTTCTAAGCTCGATGTAGCCATCCATGAGTCCTTTGATAGAGCCTAACGGTTTCGCCTCCACCACCATTTCCTGCAGCCTCACCACACTCTGGGTAAAAAAAAAGCTTACCCCGACACCTCCTCTGTACCTACTTCCAAGCACCTTAAAAGCATGTCCTTTTCTGCGAGCGATTTCAGTCCTGAGAAAAAGCCTCTGACTATCCACACGATCCATGCCTCTCCTCATCTTGTGCACCTCAAATCTGGTCACCTCTCATCCTCCGTCAATAGGTTGTATTCTCATAATGCATGCTCTCAAATCAAATAAACATTCTTGTCAATCTCCTCTGCACCCTTTCTATGGATTCCACGTCTTTTCTACAGCGAGGCGACCAGAACTGAGCACAGTACTCCAAGTAGGGTATGTCCAACATCCTATATAGCTGCAACATTACCTCTCGGCTCCTAAATTAAATTCCACGATTAACTAAGGCCAAAATAAACGTACGCCTTCTTAATCACAGAGTCAACCTGCGCATCTGCTTTGAGCTAGGTCCCCAAGATCCCTCTGATTCCCCACTCTGCCCATAATCTTACCATTAGTACTGTAATCTGCCCTACCAACGTGAACCACTTCACACTTAGCTGGGTTGAACTCCATATGTCATTTCTTAGCCCGGTTTTGCACCCTATCAATGTCCCGCTGTAACCTCTGACAGCCCTCTAACTATCTACAACAACTCCAAACATTGTGTCATCAAACTTATGAACCCAGCCCTCCACATCTTCATCTAGGTCACTTATAAAAGTCACGAAGAATAAGGGTCCCAGAACAGATCCCACATGCACTCCACTGGTGACCGATTTCCGTGCAGAATATGACCGGTCTACACCCAATCTTTGCCTTCTGTGGCAAGCCAGGTCTGGGTCCACAAAGCAATACCCCCTTGGATCCCATTTCTCCTTACTTTCTCAGTAAGACTGGCAAGGGTTACCTTATCAAATGCCTTACTGAGATACATATACGTTCAATCTACTTCTCTTCCTTCGACAATGTGTTTAGTCTCATCCTCACAAATATACAATCAGGCTCGTCAAGCATACCTACCCTTGACAAAGCCATACTGGCTATTGCTAATCATATTATAGCTCTTTGAACCCATCATTGCACTGTAGGTGATTCAGTGAAAACACTTTTCAATTCCCAGATCGGGACCAATACCTCTAGCCACTGAGTTCAAGTGTTTCCACCGATCCGCAGACGAGTCCAGATTAAATTAGAACAAATAGGTCACCATACTGAATGTGAGAGGACTTCAGTGTAAATGTACCATATTGCGTTCAGTCTTTCAAATGAAAGCATGTGTCTGAAGGTCGGAAATAACAGAGGGAAATGGGAACGAGCTGATGAAGAAGGGAAAGCAATATTGTGGAGAGCGGAGAAGACTAGCCAGGAATTCAGTGGGGCGTAGATCAGTTACAGATATGGTTTGGAGACCTGGCAGACAGAGGTTAACCGGTTAAAACCTAAAATGTTGGGCCTTGGTAAATCAAATGAAAGAAGTGACACACAATCAAAGCCAAGACCCTAAACATTGTTGGAACATAGAGACGTAGAGAATCTACAGCACAATACAACCCTTCAGATTACAATGCTGTGCCGAACAACTTTAGATGGTCAGAGGATCTTGGGATCCATGTTCATAGCTCCCTGAACATGGCTGCACAGTTTTATCAAGGCCCTTGACATTTTAGGCCACACTTTGAGGACAGTGTCCAGTTCCAGTCGCCTCACTATAGGAAGGATGTGGAAGCATTGGAAGGGGTACAGAGGAGACTTACCAGGATGAAGCCTAGTTTAGAGAGTGTGCATTATGATCGGAGATTAAGGGAGCAAAGTCTTTACTCTCTGGAGCGAAGGAAGATGAGAGGATACATGGTAGATGATACAAGAAATTGACAAGCATAGATAGAGTGGAGAGTGAACGCCACTTTCCCAGGGAACCACAGCTCAATATAACAGGACATGGCTTGAAGGTAAGGGGTGGGAAGTTCAAGGGAGATATTAGAGATATTATACCTCTTTAACTGTTCATAAATCCTGCCTCCCAGGATCTTCTCCATCAGCTTACCAACCGCTGAGGTAAGACTCACTGGTCTATAATTTCCTGGGTTATCTCTGCTCCCATTTTTGAATAAAGGAACAACATCCACAACCTTCCAATCCTCCGGACCCTCCCACGTCTCCATTGATGATGCATAGATCATTGCTAGAGCCTCAGCAATCTCTTTCCTCCCCTCCCATGGTTGCCTGGGGTATGTTTCGTCCGGTACCGATGACTTATCCAATGTGATGCTCTCCCAATGCTCCATTAGATCCTCTTTCTCGACATCTACATTCTCAGGCCTTGCAGTCTGCTGCAAGTCATCGCGACAGTCACTAAGATACTGAAGTAAAGTATCCATTAAGTATCTCATATTGTCTTATTAAATACTTATTGTGATCTTATGGTCGTATGGTATCTCCACAGCTGCGCAGGAACAGGAGTCGAAAGTGAAGATTGGAAAAACAGCCTACCGACTTATCTGCATAATCTGCCTAGTTACGTTCGCCCTCATCGTGACAGTGGCCGGTCTCTCGGTCCGTGGTGAGTGGAACGGTCTCCGAGTGGAGTCAGACCGTAAAAAAAGAGAGTGGAATATATAGAGATTGTAGAACACAACAGTGAAACCAACACCCGCCTTACCGTAACACCGATGGAAGAAGGCAGTGTACAGGAAGATTAGGAAGCCAGAAAGAGGTGTATCTATTGAGGAAAGCAGTTTAGAAAGAAAAGAGATGAAGAAGTCGCTGTCGACAGAAGGAAGCAAGAGAAGGCCTTGGCGAATAGTGTAAAGGAAAACAAGGCATTCTTCAATTATGTGAAGAACAAAAGGATGACAGGATTGAAGGCAGGAGCGATTAGAGATAAAGCTGGGATCATGTGCCTGGAGACTGTGGAAGTGAGCGAGGTCCTCAATGAATACTTCTCTTCTGTATTCACAAATGAGAGGGAAATTGATGACGGTGAAGACAATATGAGGGAGCTTGATGTTCTGGAGTATGCTGATATTAGGGGAGAGGAGCTGTTGTAGTTGATTAAATACATTCAGACGGATAAGTCACAGGAGCCTAAAAGAATATTCCCCAGGCTGCTTCACGTGGGGGGAGAAGAGATTGTTGATCCCCTGGGTAGAATCGTTCTGGCCGCGCTGTCCAAGGGAATGGTCCGGCAGGAAGGGAGGGAGACACATTTTTCCCTCCAGTTAAAATAGGTAGGTAGGGATAGTCCGGATAATTATAACCCAGTGAGCCTTCCGTCCGTGGTGGAAAAGCTGTTGGAAAAGATTCGTAGGGATAACACCAATGGGCATTTAGAGATCATGGACTGAACAGGGACAGTCATCAAGGCTTTGTGAAGTGCAGATCGTGTCTAACAATCCTGAGAGAATCCTTTGAGGAGGTGAACAGGCATACAGATGAGGGTAGAGCAGAGAATGTGATATACATGGAATTGAGTGAGGCATTTGACAAAGTTCCACACGGTGGAGCTTATTTTGAAATTCAGAAGGCATGGGATCCAGGGAAGCTTGGCCAGTTGTATTCACAATTGGCTTGCCTGGAGAAAGCAGAGTATCGTGGTGGAGGGAAGACATTCGGATTGGAGGTCCGTGACTAGCGGTGTTCTTCAAGGATCGGTTCTAGTACCTCTGTTTTTCGTGATTTTTATGAACGACATGGATTGGGGGGTAGAATGGTGGGTGGTAAGATTGGAGATGACACAAAGTTTGGTGGTCTTGTGGATAGTGTTAAGGATTGTCGATGATTACAGAGAGAATTTGATGGGATGCAGAAGTGGGCTGAGATGTGGCAGGTGGAGTTCAACCCGGAAAGGTTTGAGGTGGTACACTTTGGAAGGGCAAACTCCAAGTCAGAGTGCAGAGTAACTGGTAGGATACTGGGTAGTGTGGTGGAGCAGAGGGAACTGGGGGTACGTGTCCACAGATCCCTGAAATTTGCCTCACAGGTAGACAGGGTAGTTAAATCGATTATGGTTGTTAGCTTTCATAAGTCGAGGGACAGAGTTTAAAAGTCGCGATACAATGATGCAGCTCCATAAAGCTCTGGTTAGACCACACCTGGAGTACTGGTGTCCCGTTCTGATATCCGCACTGTAAGACGGTTGTGGAAGCGTTAGAAAAGGTACAGAGGAGATTTACCAGGATGTTTCCTGGTTTAGAGTGTATGCATTATGATTCGAGATTAAGGGAGCTAGGGTTTTACTCTTTGGAGGGAAGGAGTATGAGACAAGACAAGATAGAGGTCTACAAGATATTAAGAGGAAAAGAGTGGACAGAGCGGACAGACAGCACCTCAAACCGTGATACAAACACGGCATTTACCGTAGCACAATCAGGTCTCATGCTGTCACCGACACGCCATTCGCTGTCACGTCAACAATGATGTTACAGTTGCACAGTCACGACCTTCAATGAGATGCAGATTCACTCCTAACCGCGACACTGACACGACCATCGCTGTGACCCACATGTAGCTGTCACACTGACCGCAACGTCCCCTCACTGTAATATTGACATGTCCCTGACCGTCTCACTGATAAATTTCTCACGCGACACCGAAAGACACCTCACGGTGACACCGACACGCTCTTCACAGTGACACTGAGGTACCGTACACCGTGACACCTTCACGGATCTCAGAGCGATCCGCTCTGCACCGCATCGTGACAAAGACTCACACGCCACTGTATCACCTCTTACTGAGACAGGATCACCCCTCAATATAACGCCGATGCATTGCTCACTGAGGCAATTACCCACACCTCACTCTGACATAGGCAAACCCCTTAACAAATACCGAGAGCTAAATTCACACTGAACACAGTGACATCGACGTACAACTCTTCATTGCACCGACACACACCTCAGCGTGTCACTCTCACACATACCGTGGCCATGACATGTCTCTCACATTGTTCCTGACATAACCTTCTCTTTGCGACCAGCACACACCTCACCATGACACCTGGAAACGTCATTGTCAATTCCCGCCGGGGCATTGAAACTCCTATCACACAGACACCGACAGGCTCTTCACAGCAACTCGGACATGCCGCGCACGACACTGACGCAGACCCCCCCCCCCCCCCACGGTAACAACAACAACACCTTCACCGGGACATTGATATACCCGTCAGAGTAACACAAACACGCCCCTCAAGGTGGCGCCGTTTCCTCTCACTGTACCACGAGCACATCCTTCACTGGGACACCCTTCACCGTGACACTGACACAACACTCTCTGTGACCTGTTCGGTAGCGTGACGCTGACTCACGTGTCACTGTAAACTCTTAACATTCTTTACCATCTATCTCAGTGTCACAGATTCGTCAGTCGAACGAAGGATGTCACCGGAACTCTAATCTGCCCGATCGTAAAGGAATGCAGAGCGATCTACGTCACCGGTTCACCGAGATGGAAACGAAGTACAGATCTGTCAACGAAACCAAGGCTCGAATCTGTGAATTGTTGACCAGCAGAAGAGGTGAGGCATCATCCCCCTCTTTCACCCGCTCATCGTCACATGGCAGGCATGGAGAGAGGAAGCGTCACTGAGTTCTTGACATTGGGAGTGTGTGTGAAGAGATGGTATGGAGGGTGATACTCTCTGTGTTTGTCCCGGTGAGTGTGTGATGGGGCTGCGTGGAGGAACTTTCACTCTATCACTGAATCCAGTAGAGTGTGATGGGACGTTGCGATGTGGATCCACTCTGTGTCAGACCATGGGATTGTGAGACGTAACATTACAGTTTCGCTCTGTATCTGACTCGAGGATTCTGTGATCGATCGGTATGGTGCCAGCTACACTCTGTGTCTGACAGCGGGATCGTCTAATGGGAAGTGCTCAGAGAGATTCACCCCAAGTCTGAACTCTGAAGGGTGTACTGGGACCGTGCACACAGAGTTTCTCTCTGTGTGACGGGACGGTACAGAGGGGGATTCACTCTGTGTCTGACACCGGGAGTGAGTGATGGGATGGTGTGGAGGGAGATTCACTCTGTGTCTGACTCCGGGTGTGTGTGATAGGACAGTGCAGAGGAAGGTTCACTCTGTGTCTGCCTCGTAGAGGGGGTAATGGGATCGTACTGAGAGAGAGCGTTTGTGTCTCACTCGAAGAGTTTATGATTGGACAGTGCAGAGGAACCTTCATTCTATGTGACACCGGATTCTGTCATTGGATGTTGCGGAGGGAGTCTGCCCCGTGAGTGAACTTCACTTTGTGTGTGAACACAGGGAGGTGTTGTGAGACGGTACAGAGAGAGCTTCATTCTGCGACTCTCCAGAGAGTGCGATGGGACCTAAGGACGGGGACTCGTGTTAGACTTGAAGTGTGTGATAATACCCTGAGGTGGCAGCTTCCCTCAGTGTCTGGCAGTCTGCTCTGTGGTGTGTTTGGAAGCTGTAGAGGGAGAATCACTCTCCATCTGACATATGCCGTGTGTGCAGAGGGAGTTTATTTCTGTGTCTTACCGCTGAAGGGTGTGGTGGGGCCGTGGAGAGGGAGAGATTCACATTGTGCCTGGCAAGGCTGAGTGTGATTGGACTCTGTGGAGGGATATAAATTTTACCGGCTGACCCAGAGATTGTGTGAGGGGTGTTGCGGAGGGAAATTCACACTGTGTCTGACCCCGGTAGTGTGTGATGTGACGGTGTGGAGGGAGATTCACTCTGTGTCTGACCGCAGGAGTGTGTGATGTGACTGTGTGGAGGGAGCTTTACTCTGTGTCTGACCCTGGGTGTATGTGATGGGATAGTGCGGAGGAAGATTCACTCTCTGTCTGTCCGCAAGAGCGTATCATTTGACAATGAGCAGCCTGCAGTCTGAAACCATGTGTGTCCGATGGGGCCGGAGAGAGAGAGAGAGAGAGAGAGAGAGAGCTTCACTGTTTGTGTCTGACCCCGGGGGTGTGCTATGGGAGAGTGCGGAGGGAGATTCACTCTGTGTCCGGCCCAGAGGCTGCGTGACGAGGCGCAGTGGAGTGACCTTCACTGCCTGTTTGATCTAGGGGTCTGTGATGGGACGGTGTGGAGGAAGCATCGCTCTGTTTCTGACACACCGAGTGTGTGATGGGACGGTGTGGAGGAAGCATCGCTCTGTTTCTGACACACCGAGTGTGTGATGGGACGGTGTTGAGCGAGCATCGATTTGTGAGTGTTCCATCGGTGGGGTAGAGGTAGCTTCAATAGGTACCTGACTGCAGATTCTGTGTCTCTCCCCGGGCGTGTGCGATAAGACAGAGTGGTACGGAATTCACTCTGTGTCTTGACACCGCAAGTGCGTGATGGATGGTTTGGAGGGAACTTCACTCCGCCTGATCCTTGTAATTTTTGCGAAAGTGCGGTGTTGGTGGAGATTCACTCTGTTCCTGACCTCAGGTGTGCGTGATGGGACCGCATGGAAGGAAATTTACTCTGTGTGTCAGCCGGGTGAGTCACCGTTCCTTGTTCCTGATTTTCAGAGCAAACGTGTTCCGAGGACTGGGTCACAAATAAAGACCGGTGTTATTACGTCTCCACGTTTGAAACATCTTTCCGCCAAGCGATTCAAGAATGTTCAAACCGTGATTCAAGGCTGCTGGAAGTCAATACAAGGGATGAAGCGGTATGTGTCACAGCAGGGGAAGATCCCACAGTAACACAGGGATCATCACATACCAGCGGGGTCAAATACAGAGTGAATCTCCCTCCACACCGTCCCATCACACTCTCCCGGGGTCAGACACTGAGTGAATGTCCCTCCACACCGTCCCATCGCACTCGCCCGGGATCAGGCACAGAGTGAATTTCCCTCCACACCGTCCCATCACACACTCCCGGGGTCAGACACTGATTGATGCTCCCTCCACACCGTCCAATCACACACTCCCGGGGTCAGACACAGAATGATGCTCCCTCCACACCGTCCAATCACACACTCCCGGGGTCAGACACAGAGTGATGCTCCCTCCACACCGTCCCATCGCACTCTCCCGGGATCAGACACAGAGTGAATTTCCCTCCACACCGTCCCATCACCCACTCCCGGGGTCAGTCTCAGAGTGAATCTCCCCTCCACACCGTCCCAACACACACTCCCGGGGTCAGACTCGGAGTGACTCTCCCTGCACACCTGCCCATCACACTCTCCCGCTCAGATTCAGAGTGAATCAACCATAACAGATTCCTGTTGAAATCAACGGACAGAAGCTACGTAGATAATTTTCAATTTTGGCATTAATGAAATAACTTTATTTTTCCAGAGCTTTGTATCACACAGAGTTTTGTATCTGACTTATGCATACTGGATTGGAAAATGCGAAGCCGGGTGAGATTTGGACTGATCTCTGGGGTGGGGGATGGGGTTTGTTTACTGAATGAAGTGGTTTTGTGGGAACAGGGCGGGGCTTTGGGATTTGTTTGTAGCCTGACGTAGGTATAGGATTGTGTGATTCATTGGGGAGGGATGGTACAATGGGAACATTTTGGGGCCGACACCTGTGTGCAGGGGAAGGACAGGACAGTGGGAATATTTCGGAAACTGTCAAGTTGCCGTGTGGAGAGATCAGTACACAGGGATTATTCTGGTCCTGACGCATGTCGCTGAAGAGAGCGCGGTGCAGTGGGGTTATTTTGAAGATATTCGCCGGGCTGTGATAAGAGCGAGCAACAGTGTGATTAGTTTAGTGAGTGACTTAGATTTGCGGGGCGGTAGAAGGAAAACTGGATCAGTTTGGAGACCGATACAGGGCGGTGGTACATAATGGGTTAACGGGATTAGTTTGCGAACTGACGCAAGGATGTGGGAGAGAGGGTGCCAGTGTTATAAGCCCGGAGGTGGACCAGAGGCTGAGGGGAGAGCGCGGTGTAGTGGGATATGTTAGGAGACAGACAGGAAGCTCTTGGTAGAGGGAGGGGCAACGGGATTAATCTGGGTCCGGCACAGAGTGCAACAGTGGGATTCATTTCTGGACAGACATAGGTCTGTGCGGAGACGGTGGGATAGTGGGCTTTGTTCGGGGACTCAGATCAGAATGGAGAGAAGCGGGTGGACCCGTTCGATTCGTATGGGGACTGACGGAGGACTGGTGTGAGGAAGCGGTTCGGTGGGATTAGATGGGGTAACAAAGGGCTGTCGGGAGACGTTGGAACTGGGTATTTGTCTGTGTACTGGCACGGGGCGCTGGGGAGAGAGGGGTTGAATGGGATGAGTTGGAGACTGACACAGGCTGCTAGGAGAGAGTGAATTCATTGGACGATCTTGGGGTCGGTCTCGGCTCGTGTTCTCTGCTGGAGCTGCTTTGTCTCTGTTGAAATTGTTTAACCCTCTTGGACAGGAATGTGAGCTTGGCCCTCCTGTACAATGAGTCCCCGGGGACGTCCGTCTGCATAGACTGCGAGTCGTACGTAGGAGATCGCCCTTGCGATCGTGATCACCGTTTCATCTGCGAGAAGTCGGCACCTTTGTTCCCGGATATTCCTGAAAAGATCCAGGGTCTCTGTCAACAGCCAGTGGAGTCGACATGAATCAAGTGACTACCCCCATTTTCTCCTCCTTCTCTCTCCTTCACTTTCACTCCTAAATCCTTTCAAGTTCGCTCCTCACCCTCTCAACCCCTTCCTCCTACTCCATCTGCTCCTCTTGTCGCCATCATATTCTCCCCACCAGACACCGACATCGTCCTCTTCGATCTCGGCATTCCTCCCCGTTCCGTTCTTCCCCGCTCCCTCTCCCTTTCTCTCTGCCCTAGCCTCCCCTTCTTTCCCCGACCTTTCTCCGCCCGCACTTTCTCTGCACCCTCTGCCCACCTCTTACACCTCTCTGCCCCTTCCTCCTACTCCATCTCATCCTCTTGTCGCCATCATATTCTCCCCACCAGACACCGACATCGTCCTCTTCGTTTTTGCCATTCCTCCCCGTCCCGCTCTTCCCCGCTCCCTCTATCTTTCTCTCTGCCCTCACCTCCCCTTATTTCCCCGACCTTTCACCGCCCGCACTTTCTCTGCGCACTCTGCCCACCTCTGACCTCTCTCCCCTTTCCTCCGCCAGGCACTCTGTATCTCCCCTCCCCGTTCACTCTGAACCCTCCGTCTCCCTGATCTATCTCTCTCTCTCTCTTTCTGTTTTCCCCTCACTCTCACCTCAAACCTGTGCGGTCTGGATCTCGACAACCCAACCCTGGGTGAAAGTCTGTGCGCATTCCCTCTGTCTGTGTTCCTCTCGAGTTTATGGAACTCTGTAAGGTTATAACTACGCTCCAGGGAATACAGTCCCAACACTCCTTCCCTCCCACCACAACTCAGTGCTCCGAGTTTCGGCAATATCCCCGTAGAACTCCCTGTACAATATATCGAGTTCAATGGCATTTTTCCTGAAGCAGGGCGGCCTCACCGACGTCTTGTCCCACGGCAACGTGACCTCCCGACTCCTGTACTCAGTGTGACTGGTGAAGACCAGCGGGGCAATTGTCCTGTCCACCCTATCGGATGTTTTCCACAGGAATCTCTATTTCAATTATTATCTGAATCTTATAAGTCCCGAAATTTGTTCTTTTGAAGCATCAGTACGGTGCAAAGATGTACAATTAATGTAAATTACAAATATTAATAAACACCGCAAAAATGTCGAGTTCTTGCTGATGCATTGAAAGATGTGATGGCGCAGGGGAAGAAGCTGTTCCTGAATCGCTGTGTGTGGGTGTTCTGTCTCCCAGACCTGTAAAATAATCCTCCAGTAATACGAATCCCAATCCCGTTATAATTCCCGTAAGCTCTCTCTAACGTCTCACATCCCCTGTGAGATAAGCGATCGAGACTTGCTCACAATACTCCAAATGTGACCTCAGCAGTGACGTATTAAACCTGAGAATGACGTCAATGCTTTTACGTCCCAGTCCTCTCGAAATGAATGCTGTCATCGCATTTGCTTCCTCACCGCCGGCTTAAGCTGCAGGTTAAACTTCTGGGAAAGCTGCACGAAGTCTCCCAAATCCCTCTGCACCTCAGATTGTTTTTAACCCTTACACACTGTGCCGGTCATGTTTGACCCGTTTTGACATTTGACAACAGTGAAAACACCCTGAAGTTTTATACTTCTGCAGGTGCTACAGATGTTTGCACATTGAGGCTGCGCCGGATCGAATTTGACCCGCAAATATTGAAGCGTATTTTGTATCTCTGAAAAATTAATTAAATATTAATCACTCATTTATTAACGTCAAATCGGCTATTCATACATACTAAATAGATCTGCGGTTCAAACTTTTGTGAAATCACTTTTTATGAGGGGATTTTTGGGCCGGCTGAATATTGACCCAGACCATTCTGTGAAGATATGGAATATGAACAGGTTGCCTGGGTTAAAAAAAATCCCTCCCTTCTGAAAATATTGTGCGATTTTATGTCTTTTCAAAATAAAAAAAAAATATGCCCATTCGATTCCCGGCACTGTATTCAATCTGCCGCGTATTTTCCCATTCTTCTGATCTCTGAGCGCTTCTGCAGCACCCCCTGCTTCCTCAGCACAACCTGTCACTCGGTAACGTTGCTACCGACTGTGGTTTCCGGATGAGGGAGTCTATCATCCCGTTGCAGCGGGACGGATCCCAGCCCGGAATATGGAGTCGGTGATTAAAACTGGGAGCACGTGCACGATGAATAATCCACATCCTGTCACACGCACTCACAGTATCCGGGACAGAATTCCAGAGAACTGGAATGGCGGAGATAACAGGGGATTGCTGAGAGGGGAGAGTGGAGGGGTTTAGATCTGCTATTGACTTGAGTAGTGTGTGGTGCGATTGTGCGGGTTTTGAGCTGGGGAGTGGCAGTTGAACTAAACAATATCTGAACGGTGAGAGTGTGAAGGAATGGGGAACAGGGAATTTACTCTGTGTCTGTACCAGAAAGTATGTGATGGGACAGTGTCGACGTAGCATCACGTGTTTTCTCACAGGGGTCTGCCATGGGACGGTGTGGAGGGAACTGCATTCTGTGTCTGCTCCGGAAAGTGTGTAATGGGACGGTGTGGAGGGATCTTCACACTGTGTTGCATCCCGGGAGTGTGTTTTAGCACGGCGTGGAGGGAGACGCACTCTGTGTCTGACCCCAACAGTGTGTGACGGGACAGTGTCGAGGGACATTCAGTCTCTCTCTGACTCCAGAAATGCGCTATACGACTGTGAGTGGGAGCTTCACTCCTTATCCAAAAATCTGGGACAGCGCGGAGGGAGCTTCACTCCTTGTCTGACCCGGAACTTGTGTGATGTAATGTTGGTGAGGGAGCTTCACTCAGCGTCTGACTCCGGTTGTGTATGATGTGATGGTATGGGTAAGTCTAGCTCAGTGTCTGACTAACGGTGTCAGAGACTCATATATATTTCCCCTTGGGGCACCTCCAATCAGAGTTCGGGTGCAAGGAAATGTCTACATTATAAATCAGTGCAACACGCTTATTTGACCAACAACCGATCCGCAAGGCGGGTTCATCAGCAAGAGAAATCAAAGATAGAAACATAGGAGCATGGAAAACCTACAGCTCAATGCAGGCCCTTCGGCCCACAATGTTGTGCCGAACACGTCCTCACCTTAGAAATTACCCAGGCTTACCTATAGCCCTCTATTTTTCTAAGCCCCATGTACCTATCCAAAAGGCTATTAAAAGACCCTATCGAATTCGCCTCCACCATCGTTGCCGGCAGCCCATTCCACACACTCACCACTCTCTGAGTAAGAGACTTACCCCTGACATCTCCTCTGTACCTACTCCCCAGCACTTTAAACCTGTGTCCTCTTGTGGCAAACATTTCAGCCCTGGGAAAAAGTGATGACAAAGCCATGAGATACAAGGTAATTATGGAAAAGGTTATTTTTGACCTCATGATTAGTTTCCAAATTGACACCAACTTTATTGGAGTCCGGAATGATCTGCCAAATGTGGATTCGACCAGGCTTTTTATTCTGGCAAAGATGTACCTGCTAAGTTGGAGCCGAAGCGTTGTTTAACCTCAGTGTGGAAGGGAAGGGTCCGCACTTTAATAATGGGAGGTGTTGAAGGAGAGAGGGATTTCAATGTAGAGATTCGGGGTTCACACTCTGTGGATGGGGGAGAGAGCCGGGAAACCAAAGGGCGGGGCAGATAGGAGTTGGGATTGGGTTTGACGTTTCGGAGATTCCTGATTAATTTCTGGACGCTTCGCTGAAGGACGTGTGCGGGGACTTTGGAGAGGATACAGAAGGGATTTATTCGGATGCTGCCCGGAATAGAGAGCACAATCCATAAGCAGTGGACGGAATTGTTGGTTTCTTCTCTCATTGAGGTGAGGGTGGCAACTTCAAGGGAGATTAGGTCGGCAAGCTTTTTATTCACACAAAAACTAATGGAAGCTTGGTCTGTGTTACCAGAGACGGTGGTGAGGCAGATCGATGGAGGCGTTTCGCTGGCTCGTTGACAGACAAGTGGATATACAGGGAATTTATAGAGATGGACCTGTGACGGCAGATGTGATTTAGGTTAATTGGTATATCACAACATTGCGGGCCGAAGGGTCTCAACTGTTCGGTAATTTAAGTTCACTGCTCTACAGGAGGTTCAGGGAGAGTTTTGAACTCATGGGATGGAAAACGCAGGGGGCGGGGTAGATGCAGGAATATGACGCTGCATTGCGAAACTAAGGGAACGACCTCCCGACATAGTCAGTGAAAGAGCCACACAGCCCTCACTACAACACAGACACCCACCCCTCTCACCGTGACACCGACACAGCACTCAACGGGACACGAACTCAACGCCCAACGTTACCGACACACCGTCACGCCCTTCACGGTAGCGGGGCACAATCCCCCCGTATGCATAATCCCTTCGCTCTCCAGCACTACTCCTGTCTCCGTCACAGACTGCATCCTTTACATTACTCCCGTTCAGGTCACATTCCCTCCCTTTCAAGCTGCCCCGGCTTCGTGACACACTCCCTCTCGGCACACGTCACTGTCTTGGTCAACTCCTGTCTTCCCACCGCCACAACCCGTTTCGGTGCCCCGCTGGATCCCCGAAATGTGTAGTGAGATTGGTCTGGAGAATGACACGGGGCCGTGAAGAGAGTTTGAGAGCGATGCACTGGGAAATGTTCGAAAGAAATCCCGGGCTTGTCTGCTGGATCTATTTTGCTTCTGTTCAGATTGTTCAACACTTTTGATAGGAAATGTCGTGTACAAGATGATCTCTGGAAAGTCCGAATGCAGTGAATGCAAATCGTCCAGGAAGAGTTCCTCTTGTTGTCGTGATAAACACAATTTCATCTGCGAGACGGTGGAGCGGTAGTGTCCCTGAGGGGGCTGTCTGATTCTACATCTCTCTGCAGAGTCTGGCCACCCAAGGCGTTGACGACTCCACATCAAGCGGTCAATCGACTGGACAGAGCGCCCCCGAGCGGACATCCATGGAAATTTGCTCGTGTACAATGTGAGACCAAATTGTATCAAACTCATGACATGGCAATACTGTACCTTCTTCCTGACACATTTCCTCTCTGCACACATCACCGTCTCCGTTATCTCCTGTCTTCCCACCACCACAGCCCATCTCGGTGCCCCGATGTATCCCCTGAGATTAGTCTGAAAAAAGACGCGGGGTCGTGGAGAGTGATCGGTGTAGTGAGAATAGTTTGGAGACTGACTTGGGGCTGCTTGGAGATCGCAGTATATTGAGATTAGTTTAGAGACCGACACGGGCTGTGGAGAGAGTGGAGTAGTGGGAATATGTCCAAAAAAACTCTTGGGCTTGCCAACTGGATCTATTTTGCTTCGGTTGAGATTGTCTAATGGGAAAGTGGCCTCGAATGTTGTCTACTCTGGAAAGTTCGAATACACAGAGTGCAAATCGACCATGAAGAGTTCGTCTTGCAATCCTGATAAACACCGTTTCAACTACGAGACGGAGGGAGCGGTGTTGCCCTTGACGGGACCGGCTGAGTCTACATCCATCTGAAGTCACTGGCCACCCTCGGCGTCGTCGATTCCACACCAGGCGGTGATGTGACTGGACAGAGCGCCCCCCAGCGGACATCCATAGATATTTACTCGCGTTCAATGAGAGACTAAATCGTCACAAGTTCCTGACGTCACAATAACTTCTGTGGCCAGGGACTTATGGATGGTGTCAAGCCAAGTGCAGAGTCAGGTCTGGAATTAACTCAGAGTTAGGCTCAAAATAAACGACGGCAGTAACTGCATCCGAAGTGTCAATCACAACCCACAGTGCTAGAAATACATCTACGGTTGAGCACTAAGTGCTCAGCATAATCCATTTAATATCAGACATTCCAGCAAGGATTGTGATAGGCATAAATTTGCATTCCGAGTCTTAAAGTGGAAGTGACATGGAAACACACTCCAAACGTGGCCTCAGAAGAGCCTGAAAATTAAATCCTTGCCCGGGAAATGAAAGCGAACCTTTTGATAGCCTTCCTCTCTGCCGACACCTTGTCCACTCCAGCCTGTTGGTGTCAAAGGTTTTCAGTACCCTACTAGAAACACATTCGGAACAAGCTGCCTTTCGAGGGTTCACCCACCTGAAGGATGATTCTTACATCGGCCGAGAAATTAGAGGTTACATAAGAGAAGGGGGTGAGCAGAGCCGAACATGGTGCCCCTCTTTAACGTCTTTTTCAAATGCAACGTGACTTTTCAACTCGTGTAGTTACTCAACTGCAACCCCCTTCGTCTCTGTCATCTCCTCCCCCCCCCCCGTCATCAGAACCGTTCCCCTCCACTAAAATCCTCCCCGACTCCATGACTCCCCCCTCCTGTGCACCGCTACACGTCAGTTGTTCCTACTTCTCCTCCTCTACCCCGCCCCCGTCTCTGTCAGTCCCTCCCTCTTCCCCACTCTCGGTTCCAGTCACTCTGTCCCTTCCAATCACCATTGCCCATCTCCATGACCCCCTCGCTCTTCTACACACCGTCAGTCTCTGTCACCACCAGCAGTGCCAGTACCCTACCCTGTCTCCATCAGCCCCTTTCTCCCCTACGACTCCCCTCGTCGCCAACCCCGTTCCTTGTCGACCAACCTCGCCACAGTCAGACAGGACATCCTCAACGTCACCACCCTTCCCCCGTTGTATTCATACCTTCCCTTCCACACACCTCGTCTCCATTACTGTTTTATCCCCTACACCTTACGCCGTCTCTGTTATCCCCCCTTCCCCAACTCCTCTCGCCGTCTCTCTGAAACGCTGCGTCCCCTACAGCCTTCCACGTTTCCGTCATCCCACTCCATCCTCTACCCGGCTCCCTTTCTGTGTTAATGTGGAATTGTGGGGAAGAGGGAGATGTGACGTCTGGTGTTACATCAGCACACCCCCACACCCTACACCCGATGTCGATTTCCCCTACCTTCATTTCCATCACCGCAATCATTTTTACACACCCCGATTCCATCAGCTCTCCGTCTCCCGCACTCTTTGCCGTCTCCGGTATCTCGTCCTTCACCATGTCCTCTTCCCGTCCACCTGACCCGTTCAATCCCCTACACTCTCCACGGTTCCATCAACCCTCTCACTCCTCTACACCTCTCCCCCCGTTCATCTGTAAATCTGGGGAGGAAGGGGGAGAGGTGACGTCTGGTGTTACAATACCCAACCCCCTCTTCCGGATGTCGATCTCTCGGTTCTGATCCTGTTCACGGTTCTGTGTAGACAGGCCGGTCTTGCGGTACCACACCACTTTCTGCCAGTGACCACTATCTCAACACCACGTCCCTACTCCCTCCCCGTCAACCTCTCCCACTTCTCTGCTCTTCCCTGCTCACCATCTGAACACAAACACACGCACAGTCTCCGGCACAGACACAAAATGAAGGACTACTGGAACGGCGGAGTGCTGGGGGTGCTGAGAGGAAAGCAGTTTCTGACCCCCGGAGTGTGTGAAGGGACCGGGGGGAGGGAGCTTCAATCTGTGCCCGATCCCGCGTCTGGGTGTTGGGACGGTGTGGGGTGAATTTCATTCATTGTTTGAATTTCTATATCCGTGTAATTAACAGGAGCAGAGCGGACATACCTCGGAGTAAAGGAGTGGGGAATCGCAGCGGACATTGTTCGAGTAATCAGTGTCCGAGTGAAAGGTAGAGGGCTGATCAATTTGATGCTGTACGGATGAGAGAGGCATAAAACTGTTGCTAGATTTGTTTTCAGTTTATTAATTTTTTCGTTTATAATTGCAGTTAGAAAGAGCAGTGAGCATTCCTGCAGGAGAGTGGACTGCTTTCCTTACGGGTTGTGGGAGGGCATGGAGACCGCCAGAGTCCCTGACAACTTCACCTGTAAGAAAGTCATCCAGCTGCACCTTCTAACACTGTGCGTAACAGCGTTGGAACTAGAACTGGACGAACTCGGGATCATTCAGGAAGCTGAGCGGGTGATAGGGCGGGTATATAGAGAGGTACTGACACTCAAGGTGGAGTATACAGGAATCTGGGTGACAGACAGGAAGGTGAAAGGGGTTAAACAGCTATAACCATTGCAGAGAACCCTTGTGGCCAACCAGCTCAATAACCGATAACCCACGTTGGATAGTTCTGGATGGGAGGAGAGGGGTGCAAATGACCAAGCAGGGGAATGTCTCACCGGTCAGGTCTCTGGCACTGCCTATGATTCTGTGACACTGCAGGGAGGCGGGTGAAATCTGACGAGCTGTGTCGATAGGGTTGTCTTTGTTGGGGGAACGGAAAAGTGGTACTGTGGATGAGAAACACATTCCTCGATGGTATGCGGTCCCCAAAATACAAGATTGTCGCTGGAATGGAGGAGCATTCCTTATGAGGTTGAATGAACTCGATCTTTTCTCCTTGGAGCGACGGAGAATGAGCGGTGAACAGACAGATGTGTACAAGATAATGAGAGGAATTTATCGTGTGGACAGTCAGACCCCTTTCGCCAAGGCTAAAATGACTGGCACAAAAGCGCATTGACTTATGGTGCTTCGAAGTATGTACACAGGAGTTGTCAGGGTAGTTTTTTTTTACGTTGTGTGGTGTGTGCGTGGAATGGGCTGCCGGCGGCGGTGGTGGGGGCGGATACGATAGGGGCTTTTGAGAGACTCCAGGCTGGCTGCATGGAGCTTGTAAAAATAGAGGTCTATGGGTAAACCCTAGGTCGTTCTAAGTTAGGGACATGTTCGGCACAGATTTCCGGGCCTAAGGGTCTGAATTGTGCTGCAGATTCTTCTATATTTCTATGTTGCCTATGTTATAGTCACCAGTATATAGGAACGAAGAGTGAGCCGTTTCTGCAAACTTATGTATGTGCAGGTGCGGCCAAAATTAAAAATAACTTTTAGTTTAACATGAGGGTTGGAATGAGAACTTCAGATATATGTATCACTAGATTCTCTTCAACTGAAGGTGCGAACTCTGCAGACGGAACGGTTTCATTTTATTTCAATAATTTCAATTTATATTTCATTGTACTTCCATCACACAGGACTGCCCATGGATTCAGCCAGGAGGCGGATACAATAGGGTCTTTTCAGAGACTCCAGTCTGGTTGAATGGAGCTTGCAAAAATAGAGGTCTATGGGTAAACAAAAGACACAGAAAGCTGGTGGAACACAGCAGGCCAGGCAACTTCTATAAGGAGAAGCACTGTCGACGTTTCGAGATAGTCAGAGATTTGAAAATAGTGGGGGGAGTGGGAAATGAGAAATGATAGGAGAAGACTGGAGGGGGTGGGGTAAGCCAAGAGCTGGAAAGCTGATTGGAGAAAGTGATACAGAGCTGGAGAAGGGAAAGGATCATGGGATGGGAGGCCTTGGGAGAAAGAACGGGCAGGGGGGCACAAGAGGAAGATAGAGAACAGGCAAACAACTAAATATGTCAGGGATGGGGTAAGAAGGGGAGAAGGGGCATTAACGGAAGTTAGAGGTCAATGTTCATGCCATCAGGTTGGAGGCTACCCAGCCTGTATATAAGGTTTTGTTCCTCCAACCTGAGTTTGCATTCATTTGGACAGTAGAGGAGGCCATGGATAGACATATCAGAGTGGGAATGGGACGTGGAACTAAGATGTGTGACCACAGGGAGATCCTGCTTTCTCTGGCGGACCGAGGTTAGGTGTTCAGCGAAACGGTCTCCCAGTCTGCTCCGGGACTCAACGACATATAGAAGACCACACAGGGAGCACCCGACGCAGTATACCACACCAGACGACTCACAGGTGAAGTGATGTCTCACCTGGAAGTTAGTCCTGATGAAGAGTCTCGACCCCAAACGTCGACAGTGCTTCTCCCTATAGATGCTGTTCCACCAGCATTTTGTGAGTGTTGCTTGAATTTCCAGCATCTTTCCTCGTGTTTGATCTAAGTTAGGGACATGTTCGGCACAGACCTATTTTGCCTATGTTATAGACACCAGCATATAGGAACGAAGAGGGAGCCGTTTCTGCAAACTTCTGTATGTGTAGGTGTGGCCAAAAATAATAAGAACTTTGAGTTTAACATTAGGGTTGGAATGAGATCTTCAGACATGTGTGTCACTAGATTTTCTTCCACTGAAGGTGCGAACTCTGCAGACGGAACGGTTTCATTTCATTTTAATTAATTTCAATTTAAATTTCATTGTAATTTCAACACAGAGAACTGCCCATGAATACAGCCAGGATCTGCTGTTAATTGCAATGCCAACAGTCCCACGTGGCACAAAGCACAGACAATATGTATAGAATGGAAAGATAGCAAGCATTTGTAGGATATCAAGAAAACACATTATGTACACGCGCGCGCGCGCACACACACACACACACACACACACACACACACACACACACACACACACACACACACACACACAACACACACACACACACACACACACACACACACACACACACACACACACACACACACACACACACACACACACATTCATGCAGCTTGAAGTCCCTGGGCACTTTGAATACACGGTAACCTACAATTGTTCACAAAGAGATTGTCTTCTGCCGAGCAAACACTGGGGGGCATCTCAGACTCCTGCCTGGATACAGCGCCTCGCTGGCTCCATCTTGCGCAGAGCCTTCATTTGCTCTCCGATGAGCAACCCTCTCACTTTACACCGAACTTTATTGGAACTAATATACCATCGGTAAGGTTTGCCATTAAAAAGGCAGAGTGGTGAAATAAAATAGAGTTGCAGGGACATATAAACAAAAACGCCTTTGCAGATAGCTGAGTGGTTGTTGAGTCAGATGTTGTTAAGGCCTTCGACAAAGTCAAGTATCAAAAAGTTGAGCCTGCTGGGTCTCTGTGGTGAACTATGTGCCTGTCTGGACAAGCCCCCTGCTGACTGCTCCTGTGGCACCTCCCACAGGCCCCTGTATAAAGGTGATTCAGGTCTAATCCTCTGCCTCATTCTCCAGGATGTAATATGATGGTCACTCACTGCTGGTTCCTTCTTCAGTCAATAAAAGCCGATATATCGCCTTGCGTCACGGTGTGAGTTATTGATGGTTGCATCAATTACATTGACTGAAAGTTTTAAAACATGGAAACCGTTTTACGTCCGGAAAGGTTGGATTTGGACCCTCAAGACCCTGACGCAGCTCTCGCTTTTGAACACTGGCTTGCATGCTTCCAATCAGACTTGGCGGAGCTTCGTGCGACTGACCCTGCCGTTATGTACAGAATTCTCCTCTCGAGGGTCACTCCAAAAGTTTATTCCATTATCCGGGACCTGCCGACCTACGAAGGGGCACTGGACGCCCTCAACAGACAGTACGTGCGGCATGTGAACACCGTCTACGCAAGACATCGTTTAGCTACCCGGCGACAGCGGCCTGGAGAATCGAGCGCGGAGTTTCTCCGAGCACTACAGACACTCGTCCGAGCTTGTGACTGCAAGACGCTCGCGGCAGAACAACAGGCGGAGCTGCTAGTGCGAGACGCCTTTGTGACGGGACTGTGGTCAGTGTACGTGCGCCAGCGACTGCTGGAACATTCCGATCTTACCTTACGCTCGGCGATCGAGACGGCCAACGCTCTGGAAGCTGCGCTGCACTACGCCGACGCTGTCCAGTCGCGCGATTCCCCGCCGGTTCCGTGGACGCATCCGACCCCGCCACCACCGGCTCCCGCGAGCGAAATCGACGCTGCCAGTGCGATTCCACCAGCTCCCCGTACCCGACCATGGCGGTGGCCCGTCAGAAGCATGTGCTTTGTTATTTCTGCGGCCTCAAAATGCACCCCCGAAAACACTGTCCAGCGCGAGAAGCGACCTGCTCCAGCTGCGGAAAGCGGGGCCATTTCGCCGAGGTCTGTAAGTCTAAACTGCGAGCGGAGTGCAGCGCTGCCAGTGAGACGTGGGGGCCGCCATCTTGCATGCCCGGATGTTGGCGGCCATCTTTGTCCGCGTCAGCTTGCCCCACCCCCGACCCTCCGATGCTTACCGGGTACCACGGATGTGGGCGGCCATCTTTGTCGGCGACAGCATGCCCCGCCCCCGACCCTCGGATGCTTACCGGGTACCCCGGATGTGGGCGGCCATCTTTGTCGGCGTCAGCATTCTCCGCCCCCGACCCTCCGATGCTTACCGGGTACCCCGACGGCTCGTCTCTGGCCACTGTGACCCTCGACCAAAGCGCCCCACACCAGCTTGCAAGGTCAATGATGGACATCCGGGTGGAGGGGCACAGGACTAGATGCCTGTTTGACACGAGCAGCACTAAGAGTTTTATTCACCCGGACACAATGCAACGCTGCGGACTCACAACACGGCCAGTAAGTCAGAAGATCCATTTGGCTTCTGGGTCGCATTCCACAGACATCCGGGCGGGTTGTGTAGCGACATTGGTGGTGCAAGGCACAGCATATCGGAACTTTGCGCTGCTGGTCATGCCTAATCTGTGCGCACCTGTGCTATTGGGGCTTGACTTCCAGAGCCATCTCGAAAGTGTGACTGTGGTATATGACAGGCCCCTCCCACCACTCACTGTCTGGAATACTCAGTTCTGTGGAACTTCATCACTGCTGACCACACACACACAGCGGCACACACATCCCATCCAGCACAACAACTGCCCTACCGACACCACTTGCAGTCTCTCAACTCTCAAGGTCCCTCCCCCGCCGCGGTTCGCCAACCTGAACCCGACTGTAAACGTGTGGCGACTAAAAGCAGGCGGTACAGTGCGCGGGACAGAGCCTTCATTCAGTCAGAGGTGCAGCGGCTGCTCAGGGAGAGGATCATTGAGCCAAGCACAAGCCTTTGGAGGGCCCAGGTGGTCGGATGGTGCAACCCCCTCACGAACTCCTATTCTCTTTTCCCAGGAAGTCTGTCACTGGGACCACTCTACCACTTTGGCTGACGTCCCCGGGGCCAGTGCTGCTCCGGAAACATGTGAGGAAGAATAAATACTCCCCGCTGGTCGAGAGGGTTCACCTTCTGCATGCGAACCCCCAGTTTGCCTACGTGGTCTTACCTGATGGGCGGGAGGACAAGGTCTCCATCCGCGACCTGGCGCCCGCAGGTGCAGCAGACCACTACCCTGAACACTCTCCGGTAACTATGAACCCTGTACCCGAGGTGACACCGCGCTCACCAGGCCCTACATAGACTCCTCATGACACCTATATAACAGGTGCCTCGCACATGCATGAGCTGGAACCAGCACAACCTCCGTCTCCTGTGCAATCACCAATATCGCCGGCATCGGTGCAATCACAGCCGGTGCTACGGAGATGGCAGCGACAGATTCGACCACCTGATAGACTTGACCTGTAAGAAACTTCGCCACATGTGGACACGTTTAAACAAAGTGAATGTGGTGAACTATGTGCCTGTCTGGACACGCTCCTCCCTCAGGCCCCTGTATAAAGGCGATCGAGGTCTGATCCTCTCCCTCATTCTCCAGGATGTAGTATGATGGTCACTCGCTGCTGGTTCCTTCTTCAGTCAATTAAAGCCGATATCTCGCCTTACGTCTCAGAGTGAGTTATTGATGGTGCATCAACCATCTCACACCAGCTCCTCAGCCACCACTTTACCTGGGGTTTAGAAGCCGCCAGATGCGTGGTCTATATATCCTAATATCAGTCTTATCCTGTTCCTCTATGTGACCGGACTTTCATTTCCCTCGCGACCCAGAGGAACAATTGTTCTGATGAATTAACGCTCTTATCACTGGAAGTGACTGCACCCTCGCCCACCAACTGCTGTGTGTGAGGGCGCTCGCAATGGTCACGGGGCCGGGGAGCGACAGACCGAGTTTCTCGGGTATTTCCGGAATGGAAAAGCACTTCCTATAATTTAAAGCATGAGAATCAGCAATTTTCCAGAAAATCTTCAGTGTGTACGTGTTGTGTGAGGGAGGTTTTTTTTCCGCTCGAGCGCTGTGCTGAGGATAGGAAATTGCCGGGCCAAGTAAAGTGAAGGCGGAGAACAACACAAAGACTCTTCTAAGAGCCACCCAACACCTCACAGAGGGAGCCGTGTCCACAACCTTTTAATTATTTTTATCGATATATTTGGCTTAGTTACTTTTGAAGCAGATTAATCCATGATACAATTAATGGTAAATAACATGAAAAAGTAATCAAGCACCGTTGCTGGGTGCTGTGAAATTGGCGGGCGATTTGAAATTAATCCTGCGCCAATCACACTGTATTCTGATTGCATGAAGTCCGACAGCCAGTAAATTCCTAGGAATCTCTCACTATGTACGTGGTGTGTGAGGGAGTTTTCTTTCCCCTCTCTGGAGCTCTGTGTTTCGGATAAACCATTGGAAATTGCCGGGCCTAGTAAAGTGAAGGCGAAGCTGGACGATGAGAGGCCGTTCTCGGCTCTGTCCGTCACTCTGACTCTGTCCCCTCACCTCCCCGCTCTGTCTCTCTGTGTGTTTCTTGGGCAGGAGTAGTGGCAGAGGATTGGAGGATGGGTTATGTTATCCAGTAACTTGGGAAAGGATCGAAGGAAAACCAAACATTGTTCAGATTCTGGAGGGTCTCGGCCTGAAACGTCGGCTATTTACTGTTTCTCACCATGCTGCCTGGCCTGCTGAATTCCCCCAGCACTGTGCGTGTATCGCTGCAAGGAAAAGCCTGGGAGCTGAGTCAGGTCTGCTGCTGCAGTTCAATCATTAAAGACTCGGCAGACAATGTCAATGCCCGGCTCAGCAAATATGCAGATCCCTTTAAAGTGTGAAAAAATGTAACTAGCAATACAACAGGACGGTGATCAATTAGCTCAGTGATTTGAGGAATGTGAGATAGAAACATGGAAAATAGGTGCAGGAGTAGTCCATTCTGCCCTTCGAGCCTGCAAACAAGAACAAGAGATGTTCCATTGTCATTCACGAACCAGGGCAGAACTGCCGTGGGGAACGGTCGGTCCCTGGAAGTGCTGTAAAACAGAGATATCGGGGTGCAGATATCGAATTCCTTCAAAGTGTAAACACAGGTAGGCAGGACGGTGAAGAAGGTGTTTGCCACACCAGCATTCATCGGGAGAGTATTGGACACTAGGCCGTGACGTCACATTACAGCTTTCCCAGCCTTGGGGAAACGACTCTTGGAGCATGACGTACATTTATAGTTGCCCTCTGAGCAGAGGGTGACATTAAACTGGAGAGGGTGCAAAAGGGATTTAACATTAGGCTGGATAGGCTGGAAATTCCTCAACAGAGTGTATATGACATTAGACAGGTTGATAAAATAATGGCAGACATTGATATGGTCAGTAGTGAATCTGTTATCTCCAGGGTCATGGAGTTGGAAGCTAGAGATTCCAGGTATAACGTGAGAGAGGGAAGATTTAAATGGGACCATGAGGAGCAGGTTTTGTACACAGAATGCGCTATTTACATGGAACAAACTACCTACAGTGATGATATAGGTGGGCACCATTGCAATATCTCTTGCTCTGTGGAGAGGGAAGTTTCACAGGGACATGGGCCAAATGTAGGTAACTGAGAATGGTTTTGTTTGTCCACTTTGTCAGCATGGATGTGTTGGGCTGAAGGGCCTAATTCTGTGCTGCACAACTCAGTGACAACGTCTGTTGCTCTGGCAGAGCGGGACGGACAGTGTCAGTAGTGAGAAGGTTTGGGGGATGTAGAGAGGAGAGTGAATGGTTGAGGATGGGGCGGATGGAATAGAATGTGGGGAAAAGTGAGATCACCTATTCCCAAGATCAAACTGTAAGAATCATTTCCACACGGGGATGTTCAAAGGGACCTGGGTGTCATTGTAAACAAATCACTTGAGTTAACATGCAGATACAACAAGTAATGAGAGGGGCAAACAGTATTTTGTCCTGTGATCCAGGAGGAGTGGAGAAGAAGGGTACAGATATCTCAGTGGGTTCTGTAGGGTCCTGGTGAGAGCACACCTTGAATGTAGTGTCCGTGTTTGGTCACACTTCCTCAGGAAGGATATCTCTGCAATAGAGGGAGTGCAGTGACTGTTCCCCGCACTGACTGGGCTGGTTCCAGGGATGGAGGGTTGGTTATGTGAGAGGACAGTGAGTGGGCTGGGTCTGTATTCCTTGCAGTTAATGAGAAACCGAGGAAATCTGTTAGATTCGTTCAGGATGTGACAGACAGTAGGCAAGGAGGATCTTTCCCCTGAATGAGAGTTCCATAATTGAGGAAAATACCCTCAGAATGAGGTGTAAATCGCAAACACGAGAGAATCTGCTGATGCTGGAAATCCAAAGCAACACAAGATGCTGGTGGAACTCATGAGGACAGGCAGCCTGTATGCCAAAGAGTAAACAGTTAACACTTCGGGCCAAGACCCTTCCATCAGATCACAGTGTGAAGGTTCTCAGCCCAAAGCATCATTACTCTTTTACATCAGAATGCGGTGACATGCATTCAGGATGGAAATGGAATTATATCTCTTTAATCAGAAAATGAAGAGATTCTGTATTCGCTGTATAAGTAATCTGGAGCCTCAGGTGCTGGGTTGTGTCAAAGCTGAGATCACCAGTCTCTGGGAGAGTTTTCGTCACTCAGTCCATAAGGCCATAAGATATAGGAGCAGAATTCAGCCATTTCGCCCATCGAGCCTGCTCTGCCATTTCATCATCACTGATCAATTTATCCTCTTACCTCTTATCTTCCCTTCTATCCCTTTATGCCCTGACCACTAAAGAATCTATGAATCTCTGCCTATACCCAGTGATTTGGCCTCTCCTGCTGCCTGTGGCAAAAAATTCCACCGATTCACCACTCTCTGGCTGAAGGAATTCCTCCTCCTCTCCATTCTGGAAGGATATTCTATTTTGAAGCTGTGTGGTCTGGCTTTAGACACTCCCACCACAGGAAAAATCCTCTCCACATCCACTCATTCAAGCCCTTCCACTATTTGATAGGTTTCAATTCGGTAACCCTTCTTTCTTCAACGTCACGGGGAAGAGAGGCCCAGAGCTATGAAACGCTTTTCATATGACAAGCCATTTAATCCTGGTAAAATTCTCCATTTGTGACGTCATGTCAGCAGAAAATGTTCTGGATTTCAGAGATTTTTGTATTTTGGAGTTATGGACAAATCTGCAAACCTCAATCATTAAGCCATGCTATCCCAGGCACACAGATGCAAAATAAAGACAGATGTAAATTTAAAGCAGGAAAGTTGAACCTTACGAGGAGGTGAAGCCTGATATCAAGGCCTCAGAACATTGTACTCTCAAATGGTCAAAATACAGCCAAGTAACAAGTTCGAAAATACCCACAACCTGCAGTATTACAGTGCCTCTGATTATCCTGGTCCATGGGATAAACACAAGCTGGGTCTGATCAACCCTGGCTCGGTCACCTGGGCAAGAGAGTCTCATGATTAACGACCCGAAACCCCCAATGACCCCAGGTTGCAGTACTGATGATGTGTCCCTTTGCACACCCGGTTCTTTAAGCCAAGTGGGAGTCAGGCCACGTTAATGAAAGGCATCGGCTAGATTAAAGTGGCTCCACTACACTACCCTATCCACCATAGTCCCACATATCTCACCATACTAAACTCCACAGCTTTATCTCTTCCTGACATATACATCCACCAGCCCTACCCTCAAACCCAATCCTAAGAAGGGGCACCCACCGCTTCTAACCCTGGCCACACACCCACAAAGCCGAGTGTACGGAGGAGTGAGATCCCACAAAGGCAAGTGTTGGACCTGGTGGATGAAGGCATGGGCCGGATCAATGTGGCAGCGTTGCGTGACACTGAATCGAGAGTGACGAGATGAAGAAGCACAAGAGGGGTGATTCTCCGACTGCCCGCATAATCTCTTTGTTATTTTGATTTTGTTCTGATAGTCCTCTGACTATTTGAATATGTTGGTATAATTCATATTTAATTCCAGTGTTTCTTGTCAATGTTGTGTCTGATGAAATGTGTCTGTGATGCTGCTACAAATCCGTTGTTCCTTTCACCTGTGTGCATAAATAAACTCGATTTGAACTTTACTTTGAAATGTCCAAATCTCTCCTTCGCTCTCCTGCTGCCCTGTGTCATGAACTGAACGTCTTCGTGTTTAATTTTACAATATTTCATCTAATTTTATTTTCATACTGCTTTTGAAATTTGCGTTTCCCTTTTCAATTGCAGCCCGCACCCCCGCCTGTCTCTGCCTTCTGTCCTTCCTCCTGTATTAAACGCAGCGCGAACCGTCACACATTGGTGCCGCTTCCCATCCCCCAGCGTTCCTCGGTGATTCCTTTCTCCAAGCAGCCAATCGGAATGCTCAGCGTCGCCATTCTAATTAACATACCATTTTGTGCGCTGCCCATTTAGTCCGAGCTCCGAACAGTTTCTGATTATTATTGTGTTTGAAACCGACGGGGAAGTGCCTGATCCACCGAAACCCGCTCCCAAGAAGGGCGCCAAGAAAGCTCTGTCCAAACCGGCGAGCAAGTCTGGCAAGAAGCGCAAGAGGTCGAGGAAGGAGAGTTACAAAGTGCTGAAGCAGGTTCACCCCGACACCGGCATCTCCTCCAAGGCCATGAGCACCATGAATTCATTCGTGAACGATATCTTCGAGCGCATCGCGGGTGAGGCTTACCGCCTGGCCGACTACAACAAGCGGTCCACCATCAGCTCCCGGGAGATCCAGACCACCGTGCGCCTGCTGCTGCCCGGGGACCTGGCCAAGCACGCCGTGTCCGAAGGAACAATGGCGGTGACCAAGTACACCAGCTCCAAGTAAAGACAACTTTACTGACAAAACAAACGGGAAATTCAAAGGATCATTTAAGAGCCACTCACGCTTTCATTAAAAGAGTTACAAAATATTGAGCCATGGACTTGAGGTAAGTTTGAAAATTGCTTTTTGATGCGCTCATTCAGAATCTTATCTCCGTTACTCAGAAATTGCTGTCCACTATTCAGCAGAATCCAGATTTCTCTGTTACATTCCTGCGTACTGCACAGGCACGGAATCGTGACGCACCCCTTCCCTGTCATTTCCTCTCGGTCATCAGGTTTCTCTGAAGAAGACACTAATTGTTGCTTCTGGTTTAATTACCGTGGAGAATGCGGTTCTTTGAGTTTTGTCCCATTTTGATTACTTCTCTTAACCCCATTCCAACACGAGAGCTGAACACTCACGGTTTGTTCAGACTGTATTTGTTAAAGCCCCGCTTTCTGAAGGGCCATCCGTTGGTAAAATGACTTGAGTTTACACAATGACCGTCCGCGAACATTTATCAATTGAAAGTAATCGGTGAACTAAATCTCCAGACACCGTGGCAATATTAACTACACTTAGTTTAAATCTGTTTCACCAATCATAAACGTCCTGCTACATTTCTCCAGACTGTATATGAAGGGAGAACACGCATATTTCCGGAAGCCAGAATTTTTCACGGTCACGACTCCAAGTTTATTTCTGATTTATCAAATCTATCTTACGTTGTATGTATTCAGGAAACCTGGTTTCCCACATTTAAATTCTTCCTTCCAGGATTATATTGTAATTAGGCGTGATAGATTATTTGGTAGAGAAGGTGCTATTGCGCATTTTATACAGAAAGGGAGAAGGCATACAGTTGTGGATGTGAATGAAATGTATGAGACACTTGTAGAAGTATTTGATTCAACAGGGAGCGACATTAAAGAGGTATATTATTATAACCATGGTGGAAGTTTTCGATTGATGTGTTAGAGTATATGTAGCTCCAGCTCACTAAGGGTTGTATGGTTGGGGATTTTAATGCATAGACTTCACTGTGGGCTTGTTCTCAGAATGATGGTGCTGGTTTGAAATGCAGAAGAGTTTTAGATATTTCACTGTGTCTAACTGGTGGGAGAGTTATGAGATTTAATGTTCATAATAGTTCTGAAATTGCTGTAAATTTAACTTTGGTTTCAAACATTCATGCTGCAGTGAGTGAGTGGTATGTCATGGGAGATGAAACATTGGGGAGTGATCATTTTCCTCTATTTATAAGCCTCGGTTTAGACGAAGATGCCACTTTGAGGAGGTGGAATTTCGGTAAAGCAAATTGGAGAAGTTTTAATGTTTTATGTGATGAATGGAACATCTGTGTGGATGGAATGGTGAGCATGATGTCGATTTCTGCAAAGAAAGGTTGTCACGTTATTTCTCAAATTTGCTGGAAGAGACTCGTATTAAAAAGTGCATTCATAGGAGAAAAGCTGGACCATGGTGGACGGAGGAGTGTGCAGAGGCAATTATTCAGAAAAATATGGCATTTTGGAAAGTTAAGAAGTATCACTGACCGCGTGATCTTATTAAGTGTAACAGGTCACAGGCCGTGGTGAGGAAAGTAATGAAGGTTGTGAAAAATATTTACTCGAAGTCATATTGTGCTAGAATTCGAAGGACTATTAAACTTGGAGGTGTTAGGGGAATGATTAAGACAATGGGGGTGAAGGATTCATAGGGTTCCCAGTATTGATTAAAGAAGGTTATACAATTGTGACTGAAACAGAGAGGGTTTAGTTACTGGCTTGGTCATTTGCTGTAACTCATAATCAAAATAATGAAGAGACTAAATAATGTAGGGATAAGCTGTTAAGTGAATACCCAGACGTGTTGGAAACCTGCTGTAGCAATGACAGTGATGTAGAGTTTTATTTGTGTGAATTTAGGAAAATGATTATTAATACAGGGCTGACGGCTCCAGGAAAGGATGATATATGTTATTGCATGTTTAAACGTATGGCCACAGCTCTCTTGAGATAATATTACATTTTTGAATCCTAATTGGCATTCAGGCCATCTTCCCTCCTCATGGAAAATTGCAATTGTAGTGTCTATTCAGGATCCTGGTAAACCACTGTTGGATCCTCCTAGTTATAGATAAATATTCCTGATGTCCCATTTGTGTAAACATATGGGATATATGGTATTAGAGTGGTTGAATTATATTTTGGAAAAGGGAGGGGACATGTTGTTGTTAATATACTGGATTAGTTTGTGGGACAACTGCTGGTTCAACAGCACATGTCCCAAAAGCAGTCAATGTTTTTATGCAGAAATCTCAGCATCTACTTCAACACAGCAAGCTTCCAGAAACAATATAGTCAGTGGAAATGTCAATCCATCGCCTCCTATATTGTCGCGATGAGGTCACACTCAGGTGGGAGGAACAACACCTTGTATTCTTGCTGGTCAGCCTCCAATCTGATGGCATGAACATCGATTTCTTGATCTTCCGGTCATGCCTCACCTCCCTCATCATTCCCCATCCACTTTTCCCTCTTGTTGCCTGCCCATCACCTCCCTCGGGTGTTTCTCCCCCCCTTTTCTTTCTTCCACGCCCTTCTGTTCTCTCCTATCAGACTTGCCCTTCTCCAGCCCTGTAGCTCTTTCACCAATCAACTTCCCAGCTCCTTACTTCGTCTCTCCCTCTCCCAGTTCCAGTTATCACTTTGTGTTTCTCTCCCCCTCTGCCACCTTTAAATTTACTCCTCATTGTTTGTTCCCCAGTCCTACTGAAGAATCTTGGCCCAAAATGTAAACTGTACTTTATCCACAGATGCTGCCTGGCCTGCAGAGTTTCTCTAGCATTTTGTGTGTTCTTGGATTTCAATAACTGCAGATTTTCTCCTCTTTATTACTCAATATCAACAGGCATTCTGTATGACAACTGTCGAAGTCCCACTGCAGATATGAAACTCGAGGTTCGGCAGATGCTGAGAATAAACTGCAAAGTAACACACAAAGTACTGCAGGAGCTCAGCAAGTAGGGCAGCATCTCAGCAGAGAAATAAACAGTCTAGGTAGGATGAAGTGTTTGGGCCCATAATATTAACGGTTTATTCCTCTGCATAGATGCTGCTGGGGCTACTGAGACCCGCCAGCATTTTGCAAACATAAACCTCTTTTTTTTCAGTCAATCAGTTTCCGGATGTTGCTGAACTTTCATTTGTAGCCTCATCCTCCTGCTCTGGTTCCCTCTTTCTACTCCCCATCAACTCGAGCCTCCATCACATCTAGAGCCTCCTTTTTGCTGACCCCACTTGTTTCTGCTCCATCGAATATTTACCCACCATTCTGCTCATACCTTAGAGGAGAGCATTGTATTGCAACAGTCTGGCTGTGTGAGGCACGGCCCTTCAAAATCAGTGAAAATCACCCAAAACAGTCAATGGAGAAGGGCAGAGCCTATATTACCAGCAATATCGAGGAGCAGATAGGGAAACAGATTCCGGAAAGGTGTAAGTGTAACAGAGTTGTCATGATGGGAAATTTTAATTTGCCAAATATAGATTAGCATCTCTCGAGAGCAAGGGTTTTTATGAGGTGGAGTTTGTTAGGTGTGTTCTGGAAGGCTTCTTGACACAATACGTAGTTAAGCCTACAAGAGGAGAGGCTGCACTTGATTTGGTATTGGGAAATGAACTTGGTCAGGTGTCAGATCTCTCAGTAGGAGAGCATTTTGGAGATAGTGAATATAATCCTATCTCCTTTACAATATCATTGGAGAGATATTCGGAGCAGACAAGTTAGAAAAGAATTTAATTGGAATAAGGGGAATTATGAGGCTATCAGGCAGGAATTTGGAAACAAATGCTCTCAAGGAAAAGTACGGTAGTGTGGCAAATGTTCAGGGAATACTTGAGTGAAGTTCTGCAATAGTTACGTTCCCATGAGACACGGAAGTGATGGTAGTGTGCAGAAACTCTGGTGTACAAAGGCTGGTCAAGAAGAAAAGAAAACATTACTTCTTACTTCTTACTTCTCCTGACAGTAAGTGTGTTCACTTTGATTTGTAAATATGTGGATTTCATCTTCAGGCACAGTGAGGATATAAAATCCCCATTTGAATACACTCAGATATGAACTGATTGTTCATAGTCAGAGTGCATTGATTACTCTTCACAAACATGTCTATCCAAATAGAAACTATTTGCGCCATTGCAAAATACTCCACTTGAGGTTCCTCCCCTCCCTGAAACACAATATATAGGGGACAACCACCTAAATCTGATACAGCAGCTCAAAGAAAGCAACTTCCATTTCTTTGTTACAGGTACATCTGATTTTTCTGAGTCTTTCTGAAATAATTATTGTCAAGCATTAAATGGAGATGGCTTCATTGGTAAATTGGAAGATGAAGAAACAATTGATGGAGCTGTGGATAGTGTGGAGGACTGGCAATAAATACAGCAAAATGTAGATCAATTGCAGATATAGGCTGGGAAATGGCAAATGGAATTTGACCCAGATAAATGTGACGAATTGCACCTCAGTAAGGCAAACGCAAGACAGAACACTGTTATGGGCAAGGTCCTTTGGTGTTGCTGAGCAGAGAGATCATGGCATCCTAGTTCATTGCTAGTTGTAAGTAGCTACACAAGTTGGTATGTTGTTTAGAAATAGGCTTACAACATGCTTGCATTTATTATTCGAAGCATTTAGCTCAATAGTCATGTTCCTACTTTGTAAGACTCTCGTGGGCCACATCTGGATGACTGCATACAGTACTGGTCGCCCCACACTTGGAAGGATGTGGAGGCTTTGGAGAGGGTGAAGAATATGTTTACCAGGATGCTGCTTCATTTAGAGGGTGTGTGCTATCACAGGAGGCGTAATAAAATGTTGTTTCCACTGGAGCTCCAAAGGCTGAGGGGTGATCTGATAGAGGATTGCAGGAAGATGGAGGGTATGGACATGGTATAGGCAGGAAGCATTAGTGTTTGGGTGTTTTTGATTTGCTTTATAGCTAGTTCATCACAACATTGTGGCCCTAATGGCCTGCTGTTGTGCTGTACTCTTCATTGTTCTATGTTCTCCTTAGTTCTCAAAGCATTTTCATAGCAAACTGACCCATTTGACAGTTACCTTGTAGCTGTTGTTTAAATCCTTTGCGATTTACAATTTGCTATTTCTAAACTCAAGGTAAAGATTCCATTTAGTATTTTAAATCTCTCACAATATCATTAGACATTTTGGATCATAAACCACACAAGCAGCAATGACGTTAAATTAGTTTCGTCTTTCCATGTTCATGAGATGTTCTTCTGCACACCATTGATTTAACATGTGGTAATTTAATAGCACCTTTCTGTCAGCTTAAACAGTCTGACATATCACAGAAACAAACGCTTTCACTGATAGAACTGCCAATGATCAAATGATTTATCTTTAAACGCTTTAAACTCTTGTACATGAAAGTCGCTGAAGGCTCTGATATTCTCAATCCACCATGCCTGGTACAAATGATCAATCCATGGTCAAAGTCACTAAGATCTCATTTCTCTCCTATGGTGATGTTTGATCTCAACAACAAATGAATCTCTTGACCATTCTTGCATGCTTTTATGCATTAAGTTTCATCGACAATATTGGATGATGTGATATCAGCACTAACAAGTGTAATGGGATGTACGGGTGTTCCTAATAAAGTGGCCACTGAATGTACTATGCTCTGCTTGGGCTGTCCTGAACCATTTCTCTGTCATTGAGGTATTTTAGAAGTAGAGTTTCTGATAAATTGGAAACACAGCAACCAACCTCACACATGCAGCAATGTTATGCCCTGATAGAAAGGAAAATGACTCAAAACCAGGGAGAACTTGCCCATCTTTTCCAAGGTATATGGAAATCACTCAAGAGGCTTTAACATATCTGCCTGGATTCATTCAGGATGGCATTGAAATAGCATCCTAGAATTTGAACTGTTCACTCGATTGGACCTCAAACCCACGCTATAGCCTCAAGGAAATAATCACACCACCTTGTCACTCTTGACACTGTTAAGAACTCAGCATAGAAACAACTTTAGGGAAATGGAAAACAATCAGCTCAGCAAAGGCAGCAGTACAGGAACTTGCAGCTCATACTGAATGGAATCTAAATTCATACTCTCTGTGATTAAAGAAGAGAATAGTAAATTTAATATTATTCTATCTACAATTGAAAGGTGTCCTAAAGTTGTCTTCAAGGCTACCAGAGTCTGTACTTCTGCAGATAATCTATTACCTTCAGTGACAGTGTCTGATTGTACAAGACAATATGTGGGAACCGAATTCAGCACAGATATACTATAGCCCATTGTTGAACACACACAACTTAAACTAGAAAAATACAGTATTGCCTTTAAAACTGATCTGATTTACTGTCCCAGCTATCCAAAGATAAGTCATTCTTGTCATATAGTAGTATGTCTGTATTCATTTTACCTGTATTCTCAGTTTTCTGAAATATCCTCCCTCTCAATTTGTAGTTTCCAAAAGTCATAGGAGCAGAATTAGGCCATTTAGAACCAACGGGTCTGCCCATCATTCCATTTTGGATGATTTATTATCCCTCTCAACCCCATTTGCTTCCCCTAATGCGGAACCTATCACAAACATATTAATGAATAATCTATCAAATTCCGCTTTACCCATCCCCAATTACATAGCTTCACAGCTGTCTGTGGCAAGCAATTCCACAGATTCACCACCTTTTGGCTCGAGAAATTCCTCCTCATTCCTGTTGTAAAGAGACATACTTCTACTCCAAGGCTGTACCGTCTGGTCCCAAACTCCCCCACCACAAAATACATCCTCTCTACTTCGACTCTATTTAGGTCTTCCAATATCCATAAGCTTTCAATGTCCTTCTTTTCTCTTTACCAGAGCTATCAAAAGTGAGATTTCTTCCTCCAGATAATTGCCTTCCAAAAAACTCTTGTCGTCCTGGTGTTTCTCCTGCTGATTGTTAACACTGAGTTTTCCAAAGCCCGAGGGGTCAGACGACTTGATATCAGATTCAACAGTAATGCAGAGGGAATTTCTTCACAGGTAGGATTGTCTTAGCTCCACTTCTTTAACCAAACGAAACAACATTCCTCTGCAACTTGCTCCAACCACAGATCATTGATCGCACAAAGCACATAAAACTAAATATTGTCAAAAATAAGTGCATAAAATATAACTCACAATGCATGCAGTGTGCAGCACATTAAAAAAAAACAACTAACAGTAGAGAGCTCACTGTCCTGTGATGAGAGGTCGGTTGTGGCAGGGCATTCATTGGTTTTGTAGCCTAATGGAAGAAGCCTATTACCCAGTCTAGCAGTCTTAGTCCTCAAGCTGCAATGCCTCCTTCTCGATGATTATAGGTCAAAGAGATTGGGAGATATGTGCCAGGTATCCTCAATGATGCTTTGGGCTTTGACTAAATCAAATGTGTCAGATCATTAATATTCCAAACAACATTTTATTTAAAGTCAAACATCTATTTTTTGATATAATGTACATACTGAAATGCAATATAAAACATTAATTTTTCCAAGTCAAATTGAGTTTAATCTTGTTATCATAAGTTCAGTGAGGTCCGGGTTCAGTACCAAGGAAAATTTGCATGCAGCAACATCACAAAGATGAAGGGACAGACAGCACACAGAATATAGATTATGCATTAGGTCTACCTTAAGTCATGCCATATGCAATAAAGTCGATTTGCCATCATGAGTATATATTTTCAGAAGTCAATTGGCTGGAATAGTAATGAATGGGAGATTGGTTTGACTAGACAAAATAGATGAATGTCACTTGAGGCAGGCATCCCCAAGAGTGCTGAAAACATTGTCAATTACGATTTCCCAGGAGACGTTACTCACGGACAGTTATACAAAATCGTGTAGGTCTTGTAATGGAAATGTTCCCATGATAGTTCAGGGTTTATTCATCGAGAAGATACTTTGATTGATGCACAAGAGGGGTGGGAGGTGGACGGGGTAATATTTTGGAAATATTTTCTGAGGAGCTGACTGGTCAAACTAAATAGTGAGAACTGGTGCCGAATACTTTCCTGTATTCAATGGTGGGTGAGGTTCACCAATGACGGACTGGGCCATATTTAGTACTTATTACAGGCTTTTCCGTACAATGGCATTGATGCTTCCATATCAGGCCAAGATGAAACTAGTCAATAAACTCTCTAACAGACATCTGTAGAAATTAATCAACGTTTCAGATAATAATTCAAATTTTGTCAAGCTTCCAAGAAAGCATAGCGTTTTTGGTGACATTCCAAATCTCCTCAAATTCCTATTGAAATACAGCCGCCGTCACACCTTCTTTACAGCTGTATCAATATTTTGGGTCCAGGTTAGCTCCTCGGACATACTGGCACCCAGGATCTTAAAATAGCTCCCTCACTGCATTTCTGATTCCTCCATGAGGATCAGTGTGTGTCATTCACTCAACTATTATGTGTCATCTGTCCTCATACCCGAACTCCGGAAAACACGTTGAGGAATTCTTCCATGGGCAAAAAGTCAATGGTCTGAGATAACTGAGCAGCAAGTTGACTTCAAAATTCTTTGTTAATTGTCAATTCAAATATGAGCGAAAGTCTGAGAATCAGATTCCCACGACACAATAGGTGACTTTGTGGTTTGTTAGAAGTAAAGGTCTGTTAAGATCTATTAAGAACAGTGCATTCCAGTGATCCACTACTCTCTGAATAAATAAAACCCTACCCATCACATGCCCTTTGAACACACGCCTTCTCACTGTAAATGCCTGCCCTTTGGTATTTGACATTTCAACCCCGGGAATCAGATACTCCCTGTCTACTCTATCTATGCCTCTTTTAAACTTATAAATCTTCATCGGAATTCCCCTCAGGCTATGGTTCTCCAGAGGAAACAACTCACCGTCCTTTCCAATTGTATCCAGTCTCAATTGTAAGCCAGACTGACGCTGTGGAAATACAGCTCCAGAAATATGATTTTTATTTCTGCAAGGAGCATGTGTGTGTGTGGCAAATATCCGTCGACATTTCCTGGTACATGCTTCAGAGCATCGACTGATGATAAGAGGATGTTCACCATGACACTGGAGTAAACTCCAGATGTCTCCTTCTCCTGTGTAGTAAAGGACTTCAATTTGCTGCATCCTACCACAGGTTCTGAGTTATCATAATTCGAAAATGAGCAATGCTAAAAGTTCAGGTGCAACTGTTCTATTTAAATTTTCTGCCCATTACACTACTGGTGTTTTGGCAGCAATAAAGGTCTTCCTTCTTTGGCTGTGTTCAGGGCTTCCTTCATCATGTCAGTGTTACGCCTGTGACAATAGACAATAGGTGCAGAAGTAGACCATTCAGCCCTTCGAGCCTGCACCGCCATTTTGAGATCATGCCTGATCAATTACTATCAATACCCTGTTCCTGCCTTGTCCCCTAATCCCTTGATTCCCCTATCCATAAGATACCTATTTAGCTCCTTGAAAGCCTCCACTACCTTCCGAGGCAGTGCATTCCAGACCCCCACAACTCTCTTGGAGAAGAAGTTTTTCCATAACTCTGTACTAAATGACCTTTTTTAATGATCCTCTTTTTAAAACGTTTTTTATTGCGTTTTCAAATAATTACAGAAAGAAAAACAAATATACCCTTAGCCCCTCCCCTCTAACAACCCTACAGAAAAAAAGAAAATGAAAAAAAAGAAAGAAAGCGAGAGTGCCTGTATATCTGAAGATCCCCACATGCTCCACGGAGTTCGTAATAACTTTATTATATATACTTGTTTCTTTCCCCAAATAACCAATTATTTTATCTTCGGAGCAGTCATTTGAGATCTTAAGCTGTGTTGCCTTTAAGGCATTTGTTTAGTTTATTATACTTTTGCTTTAGTAATTTGTTTGTTATCATTTTCTAGTTAAAGTTAAGGTTGTTTAAAGTAAATTCGTTTTCTGTGATATATAGCGGCATGCGATGACGTCACTCCCGGTTTCGCCGTGTGTTGTGGGAGAATACCGGTTTGGAGAAACAGGAAGGAGGGGGCTTATGTGTACAGTATCAGCGCGAGAAAAGTTTTCTTTCTACGCACGAGAAACATTAGTGAATCAACGCCCTAAGTTCATGAGATAATCGATATGTTGAATTAAAAATGTTAACGCTGATTCTGTTAAAAGTAATGATGATTGATAAAGTTTATGTTTTTTGTTATTTAAAGCGTTGCGGATAGTTTGTGTTGAAATGTATTTAAAGCCAGTCAATGGCATGGGTAGATTCTGACTGTATGTTGCACTTCAATGTAAGATTGTTGTTGTCGTTTTACTTTTGCAAGTGTTTATGATGTAAATGTGATGTCAAGAAGGAAACAAATACAGTATGTTTTTTGTATTGTTTTATCAACAGTTTTCACCATACCTTAATGTGGAAGAGTGAACAGTAAATGGTTAATCTTACTGGGACCGCCTCATTGATTGGTTTATGCTTGGTGTTTAGATCAGAGTTATTTTACAGCTGTGCGAGAACACTACATAAGCATTTACGAGAATGACACCATCTGATTTCAAATCCCAGAAAATCCTGCAGTCTCGTTCCTGCAGTTCTTCCATTGGAGTGAAAATCATATAGATATTGGAGATGATGTATGTTGCCGTATGTCGATTACAATAATGACATTTGTGCTGTTCATTTTTTTCAGACAGCTGCACCATAGACCCTGAAAGTGACATCAGGAATATCTTCTCCGCAAGTTACAGTGAGCATCTGGGTTAAATCTGATCAACAGCACAAGGTCAGAAACTTAGTGTCACTACCAAAAGTTCCAGCCAATAGAAGTTCAACACTGTATAATGTGTGTTAAAGAAATGTGAAATAGTGCAACACTTGTAATAATAATTAACAATCAATGAAGCATACAAACAATGTGTTCTTCATTAGCATTTATTGTAAGACTGGAAGTGGTTACTACTGATATTGGCAACATTTATTCACCATACCTAATATCTGTGCTCTTGAGATTGTCCCCATTAAACACAAAATTATTATAAATAATTAATTTTAGACGTACTTATTTAAGACCATATGACATAAGAGCAGAATGAGATAATCTGGCCCATTGAATCAGCTCTGCCATTCAATCACTGATGATCCTTTGTTTTATCTCCTCCTCAACCCCATGAGAAAGTAAGGATACATGGGATCCAAGGAGACACTGCTTTGTGGATCCTGAACTGACTTACCCCAAGAAGGCAAAATGTGCTTGGAGACGGGTCATATTCTGCATGGAGGCCAGAGTCCAGTGTTGTGCCTCAGGGATCTATTCTGGGACTCCAACTCTTCGTGATTTTTATAAATGACTGAGACGAGGTAATTTAATGAGATGAGGCATTAATAAGATGCAAAACTGGGCTGAGAAATGGTAGATGGAGTTCAACCCAGATAAGTGTGGCCTGGTTCATTTTGGTAGGTCAAATATGATGGCAGAATGTAGAGTTAATGCCTAGACTCTTGGCAGTGAGGAGGATCAGACGGATCTTGGGGTCCCAGGCCCAAATTTTCTTTAAATAACTATTTATGGTTCTTAGTAATTGTTCCATCCAAATAAGTAAGTTTATTTCTTACAATTTTAAAAGGAAGGTTAGTATTAATTGATACTAAATGATTCAATAGAATAAGTTCACTCTTATCCTGAATACTGACTAAAACTGGAGACAAAAGAATGTACGATAGCTAATAAAGTCTCAACATTAGGAATATAAAGCAAAAGGTCATCGGCATAATGCAAAATTTCTAAGGTAAGGACATGTTCGGCACAGCTTTGTAGGCTGGAGGGCCTGTATTGTGCAGTAGTTCCGTGTTTCTATGTTTCTATAATATCTGTTTCCTCAACATTTCATGTCCCTCCACCAATATTCCTAATATCTGCAAACCTGGCAGGAAAGCCATCTATTCCTTCATCTAAGTCATCATATACAGCATAAAAGTAAGTGGCCCCATAGGAACCCTGCGGATCACCACTAGCCACTGGCAGCCAACCAGAACAGGATCCATTTATTCCCACTCGCTGCCTCCTACCAATCAGCCAATGTACTACCCATGTTAGTAACATTCTTGTAATACCATGGGCTCTTAATTAAATGCGCAGCCTTCTGTGTGGCACTTGTGTCAAAGGACCTCTTAACGCCCAGATATACAAAATACACTGCATCCCCTTTATCTATCCTACTGGCATTCTCATCAAATTATCGCAAAAGGTACATATTTTTAGCCAGATGGTGGAGGAATTATGGAATTCGTTGCCACATACAGTGTGGAGGCCCAATCATTGAAGGTGCTTAAGGAGGAGATTGATAGGTATCTAATTAGTCAGTGTATCAAGGGATATGGGGAAAAAGTCGAAAATTGGATCTAGATGGGAGAATAGTTCAGCTCATGGTGGAGTGGCAGAGCAGACTCAATGGGTCGAATGTAATATGAATTATTAATAGAGTAAACGAATAGACTATAACAGAGACAGTACTTAGCTCATGACGAATTAATGTTGTCACAAATAAAGTGACTATGAATCACTGATTATTTCTACTTGGCATAATTTATAATTATTTAATTATTTCTGGTTAAATATTGCTATATTTCTATACAATTCCTGCTTAGTATGAATGTAACGAGACCCAATTTCCTTCGGGATCCATAAAGTATGTCGTTCAGTCTGTCTGTCTGACTGAAGTTTCTGGCAGACTGAATTCCTTCCGATGGATCATTGCTGGGAGTGCTCGTTCCTTTTGGGCAGCTCGCCATCTACAACACAAGTTCAGAAATATTCATTTGTTACTGAAAGCATAGTACCTTAAAACCTGGAATACAACAAATGATTAATATTGAATAGGATAAAAAAAAACCTGACACATAAAGGTTTGGAACAAGAGGAAGTGGATTATGATGAATGTTAAATTGTGCCAATGCTTGAAATAAGGGATGGCAATAAATAAAGGGCAGCAAGAAGACCACAGACATGTCATCAGGTTTGAAGGACCATGTGCCTCAATGACACTGAGTTCTATGTTGTCTGGAGTCAGGGCCTTCTGCTTTAGCTCTTGGTAGTATCAGCCATACCTAACAGGTCAATAAGTAGAGGCCAGGCGAAGAGATGTCCATGGGTCCTGCCCGTTCAGGGTTTCAGTTCAGCAATAAAAATTCAGACTGGTAAATCAAAACTGGTCTGGAAAAGCAATAAAGAATAATTCTACATCTGAGTGTAACTGTATTCCTGAGTCTCCACATGAAATGCATACTAGACAGTAGAGAAAACTAAGTGGAAGTACTGACATGATGAAGGAAGCCCTGGACACAACCAGAGAGGAAGACCTTTATTGCTGCCAAAAACACCGGTAGTGTAATGGGCAGAAAATATAAATAGAACAGTTGCATTTGTCTTTCAGCATTGTTTGTTTTCGAATTATGATAACTCAGAACTTATAGTAGGATGCAGAAAATTTAATTCCTTTACTGCACAGAAGAAAGAGACATCTGGAATTTACTCCAATGTCGTGGTGAACATCCTCTTATCATCAGTCGTGTGCTCTGAATCATGCACCAAAAAATGCTGCTTGATATTTGCCACACACACATACTCCTTGCAGAAATAAAAATATTATTTCTGGAGCTGTATTTCCTCAGTGTCAGCTTGGCTTACAATTGAGACTAGATACAACTATTGTATTATACAATATTAATTAAAGTTCATAATGTGCTCCTTTGTTGCCTTTACATAGATCTAGTTTTATCAAGAGAACAGAAACAGTCCCCGATATGTGACACAGCAGACTCTGCTTAGCTAATATTATAGACTGATTACTTTTGTTGAAAGTTATCAATATACGTTATCAAATGACAATTTTAATTAAATTACAAAGCAGTTCAAATCACTACAACAGGACTGACGATTTGGTATTCACTTAATGAGTGACATGTCAACAGAAACATTGAGAAAGTTTGTAGTATGATACCAAAGCAAAACGGATTATTGTGTAATGTGGGCATTGATTGCAAATTGATTGGAACTCATTGTCCTGTAATTCTGTTTGAGGCATCATGGTCGTGGAATTATGGAATTCGCTGCCACATGCAGTGTGGAGGCCCAATAATTGAGGGTGTTTAAGGAGGAGATTGATGGGAATCTAATTAGTCAGGGTATCAAGGAATATGGGGAAAAAGTCGGAAATTGGAGATGGGAGAATACTTAACTTCATGGTGAAGTGGCGGAGCAGACTCAAGGGTCCGAATGGCCTACTTCTGCTCCTTTACCTTGTCTTGTCTTGACATGTGAATTATTAATATAGTAAATGAATAGACTAAACTCAGAAACAGTGCTTAGCAGATAACGAATTAATGTTGTCACGAATAAAATGACTATGAATCACTGATTACTTCCACTTGGCATAATTTATTATTATTTAATTATTTATGGTTTTATATTTCTATATTTCTACGTGGGCTTTTCTGCCGGCTTTCACTATTACGCTGTTACAGGAGTTCTAGCCTTTCTTCTGGTGCGTCTCAAGGAGCTGTTCCCCAGACCCTCTTTTATCCCCACTCATAGGGTCTCAGATGTCACTCAGGGTGGAATGATGCCATCCCCTAACCTGCCCACGTTGCCTAAGGGCTTCCATGAAGCAGAGTACTCAATACACAATTCCGCCTCCAAGAAACAATGACCTTTTCCGTGGCTTTGTATCGCTGGGGGCCAGGACATTCCAAACTTCTCTCTCTCATTTCCTGGGTCTCCTACCCTGACTTAATAGCGATCTTGCAATTCTCAAAAATGAAGTGGGAGAAAACAGAGAACTATCGACCTGTCAGCCTGACATCGGTGGTGGGAAAAATGCTGGAGTCCATTATTAAGGATGAAATAGTGGCATATCTAGATAGGAGTGATAGGATTGGCCCGATCCATCATGGATTTACCAAGGGTGAATCATGCTTGACTAATCTGTTGGAGTTTTTCGAGGAAGTAACCAGGAAGTTAGGCGGGGGAGATGCAGTGGATGTAGTGTACCTTGATTTTCAGAAGGCATTTGATAAGGTCCCACATAGAAGATTGGTGGGTAAAATCAAAACTCATGGCATCGGGGGGAAGGCATTTACATGGATAGAACACTGGTTGGCAGATAGAAAGCAAAGGGTAGGTGTGAATGGGTGTTTCTCGGAATGGCAGGTGGTGACTAGTGGGGTGCCACAGGGCTCGGTATTGGGACCACAGCTGTTTACCACTTACGTTAATGATTTGGATGAAGGCATAAAAAATAACATCAGCAAATTTGCTGATGATACTAAGCTGGATGGCAGTACGACATGTGATGAGGATGCTGGGAGAATTCAGGGTGACTTAGATAGGCTGGCTGAGTGGGCAGATACTAGGCAGATGGCGTTTAATGTGAATAAGTGTGAGGTTATCCACTTTGGGAGTAAGAACAGGAAGGTAGATTATTATCTGAACGGTTTAGAGTTGGGTAATGGAGCAATAAAATGAGATCTCGGAGTCCTTGTTCATCAGTCACTGAAGGTGAATGAGCAAGTGCAGCAGGCAGTGAAGAAGGCTAATGGAATGTTGGCCTTTATTGCAAAGGGAATTGAGTACAAGAGCAAGGAAATCCTTCTGCATTTGTACAGAGCCCTGATGAGATCTCACCTGGAGTATTGTGTACAGTTTTGGTCTTCAGGGTTAAGGAAGGACATCCTGGCTGTAGAGGAAGTGCAGCGTAGATTCACGAGGTTAATTCCTGGGGTGTCTGGACTGTCTTACGCAGAGTGGTTAGAGAGACTGGGCTTGTACACGCTGGAATTAAGGAGATTGAGAGGGGATCTGATTGAAGCATGTAAGATTATTAAGAGATTGGACTAGATAGTGGCAGGAAATATGTTCCAGATGCTGGGAGAGTCCAGTACCAGAGGGCATGGTTTGAGAATAAGGGGGAGGTCATTTAGGACAGAGTTAAGGAAAAGCTTCTTCTCCCAGAGAGTTGTGGGGGTCTGGAATGCACTGCCTTGGAAGATAGTGGAGGCCAATTCTCTGGATGCTTTCAAGAAGGAGCTAGATAGGTATCATGGATAAGGGAATCAAGAGATATGGGGACAAAGCAGGAACAGGGTATTGATAGTAATTGATCAGCCATGATTTCAAAATGGCGGTGCAGGCTTGTAGGGCCGAATGGTCTACTGCACCTATTGTCTATTGTCACAGGCGTAACACTGACATGATGAAGGAAGCACTGAACACAGCCAGAGAAGGAAGACCTTTATTGCTGCCAAAAACACCAGTAGTGTAATGGGCAGAAAATATAAATACAACCGTTGCACGTGAACTTTTAGCATTGCTCATTTTTGAATTATGATAACTCAGAACTTGCAGTAGGATGCAGCAAACTGAAGTCCTTTACTACACAGGAGAATGAGACATCTAGAGTTTACTCCAGTGTCATGGTGAACATCCTCTTATCATCAGTCGATGCTCTGAAGCATGTACCAGGAAATGTCGATGGATATTTGCCACACACACACATGCAGAAATAAAAATCATATTACTGGAGCTGTATTTCCTCAGCGAAAGCTTAGCTTACAATTGAGACTGGATACAATTGGAAAGGACGGTGAGTTGTTTCCTCTGGAGCACCAGATCCTGTGTGGAATTCCGATGAAGGTTTATAAGTTTAAAAGAGGCATAGATAGAGTAGACAGGGAGTATCTGATTCCCGGGGTTGAAATGTCAAATATCAAAGGGCAGGCATTTAAAGTGAGAAGGCGTGTGTTCAAAGGGCATGTGAGGCGTAGGGTTTTTTTTTTATTCAGAGAGTGGTGGATCACTGGAATGCACAGTTCTTAATAGATCTTAACAGACCTTTACTTCTAACAAACCACAAAGTCACCTGTTGTATGTTCGGAATCTGCTTCTCAGACTTTCGCTCATATTTTCCTGTGAATTGACAAGAAACAAAGAATTGTGAATTCAACTTGCAGCTCAGTTATCTCAGACCATTGACTTTCTTGCCCATGGAAGAATTCCTCACCGTGTTTTCCGGAGGTCGGGTTTGAGAATATAGAGTTCGGGTATGAGGACAGATGACACATTATAGTTGTGTGAATGACACACACCAATCCTCATGGAGGGATCAGAAATGCAGTGAGGGAGCCATTTAAAGTTCCTGGGGGCCAGTATGTCCGAGGAGCTAACCTGGACCCAACATATTGATACAGCTGTAAAGAAGGTGAGACGGCGGCTATATTTCAATAGGAATTTGAGGAGATTTGGAATGTCACCAAAAATGCTATGCTTTCTTGGAAGCTTGACAAAATTTGAATTATTATCTGAAACATTAACAAATTTCTACAGATGTCTGTTAGAGAGTTTATTGACTGGTTTCATCTTGGCCTGATATGGAAGCATCAATGCCATTGTACGGAAAAGCCTGTAATAAGTACTAAATATGGCCCAGTCCGTCATTGGTGAACCTCACCCACCATTGAACACAGGAAAGTATTCGGCACCAGTTCTCACTGTTTAGTTTGACCAGTCAGCTCCTCAGAAAATATTACCAAAATATTACCCCGTCCACCTCCCACCCAACTGGTGCATCAATCAAAGTATCTTCTCGATGAATAAACCCTGAACTATCATGGGAACATTTCCATTGCAAGACCAACCCGATTTTCTATAACTGTCCGTGAGTAACGTCTCGTGGGAAATTGTAATTGACAATGTTTTCAGCCCTGTTGGGGATGCCTGCCTCAAGTGACATTCATCTATTTTGTCTAGTCAAACCAATCTCCCATTCATTACTATTCCATCAATTAACTTCTGAAAATATATACTCATGATGGCAAATCGACTTTATTGCATATGGCATGACTTAAGGAAGAGCTAATGCATAATCTATATTCTGTGTGCTGTCTGTCCCTTCATCTTTGTGATGTTGCTGCATGCAAATTTTCCTTGGTACTGAATCCGTACCTCACTGAACTTATGATAATAAGAATAAACTCAATTTGACTTGGAAAAATTAATGTTTTTTTATTGCATTTCAGTATGTTCATTATATCAAAAAATAGATGTTTGACTTTAAATAAAATGTTGTTTGGAATATTAATGATCTGACACATTTGATTTAGTCAAATCCCAAAGCATCATTGAGGATCCCTGGCACATATCTCCCAATCTCTTTGACCTATAATCATCGGGAAGGAGGCACTGGCTTGAGAACTATGACTGCTAGACTGGGTAATAGCTTCTTTCATTAGGTTACAAAACCAATGAATGCCCTGCCACTCCCGACCTCTCATCACAAGACAGTGAGCTCTTTACTGTTAGTTGTTTTTTTTAATGTGCTGCACACTGCATGCATTGTGAATTATATTTTATTCACTTATTTTTGACAATATTTAGTTTTATGTGCTTTGTGCGATCAATGTTCTGTGGTTGGAGCACGTTGTAGAGGAATGTTGTTTCGTTTGGTTGTATATCTGTAAAGAAAATTCAACAATGAACACTGTTAAAGAAGTGGAGGTAAGACAATCCTACCTGTGAAGAAATTCCCTCTGCATTACTGTTTAATCTGGTTTCATGACGACTGGACATTTGGGCTTTGGAAAACTCAGTGTTAACAAGCAGCAGGAGAAACACCAGGACGACAAGTGTTTTTTGGAAGGCCATTATCTGGAGGAAGGTATCTCACTTTTGATAGCTCTGGTAAAGAGAAAAGAAGGACATTGAAAGCTTATGGATATTGAAAGACCTAGATAGAGTTGAAGTAGAGAGGATGTATTTTGTGGTGGTGGAGTTTGGGACCAGACGGTACAGCCTTGGAGTAGAAGTATGTCCCTTTACAACAGGGATGAGGAGGGATTTCTCGAGCCAGAAGGTGGTGAATCTTTGGAATTGCTTGCCACAGACAGCTGTGAAGCTAAGTGATTGGGGATGTGTAAAGTGGAGATTGATAGATTATTCATTAGTATGTTTGTGAAAGGTTCCTGACCAGGGGAAGCAAATGAGGTTGAGAGGGATAATAAATCAGCCAAAATGGAATGGTGGGGCAAACCCTTTGGGTTTAAATGGCCTAATTCTGCTCCTATGACTTTTGGAAACTACAAATTGAGAGGTAGAATATTTCAGAAAACTGAGAATACAGGTAAAGTGAATACAGACATCCTTCTATAGGACAAGAATGACTTATCGTTGGATAGCTGGGACAGTAAATCAGTTCAGTTTTAAAGGCAATACTGTATTTTTGTAGTTTTAAGTTGTGTGTGTTCAACAATAGGCTATAGTATATCTGTGCTGAATTCAGTTCCCACATATTGTCTTGTACAATCAGATACCTGTCACAAGGTAATAGATTATCTGCAGAAGTACAGACTCTAGTAGCCTTGAAGACTACTTTAGAACACCCTTCAATTGTAGATAGAATAACATTAAAATTACTATTCTCTTCTTTAATCACAGAGAGTTTGAATTTAGATTCCATTCCGTATGAGCTGCAAGTTCCTGTACTGCTGCCTTTGCTGAGCTGATTGTTTTCCATTTCCCTAAAGTTGTTTTTATGCTGAGTTCGTATCAGTGTCAAGTGTGACCAGGTGGTGTGATTCTTCCCTTGAGTCTATAGAATGGGTTCAAGGTCCAATCTTGTGAACAGTTCAAATTCTAGGATGCTATTTCAATGCAGCTCTGAAGCAATCCAGACAGAGATGTTAAAGCCTCTTGAGTGATTTCCATGTACCTTGGAAAAGATGGGCAAGTTCTCCCTGGTGTTCAGTCCTTGTCCTTTCTATCAGTGTCATTATCAATCACATTGTCGTAACGTTGCTGCATGAGTGAGATTGGATGCTGTTTTTTCAATTTATCAGAAACTCTACTTCTAAAATACCTCAGTGACAGAGAAATGGTTCAGGACAGCCCAATCAGAGCATAATACATTCAGTGGCCACTTTATTATGGACACCCGTACATCCCACTACACTTGTTAGTGCCGATATCTCATCATCCAAAATTTTCGATGTAACTTAATGCATAAAAGCATGCAGGAATGGTCAAGAGATTCATTTGCTGTTGAGACCAAACATCAGCATAGAAGAGAAATGAGATCTTAGTGACCTTGACCATGGATTGATCACATGTGCCAGGCAGGGTGGTTTGAGAATCTCAGAACCTTCAGCGACTTTCATGTACAAGAGATTCCAGCGTTTAAAGATAAGTCATCTGATCTTTGGCAGTTCTATGGGTGAAAATATTTGTTTCTGTGATATGTCAGACTGTTTAAGGTGACAGAAAGGTGCTATTAACTCAAATTACCACATGTTAAATCAATGGTGTGCAGAAGAACATCTCATGAACATGGAATGTCGAAACTAATTTAACGTCATTGCTGCTTGTGTAGTTTAGGAGCCAACATGTCTAATGATATTGTGAGAGATTTAAAATTCTAATTGGAATCTTTACCTTGAGTTTAGAAATAGCAAATTGTAAATCGCAAAGGATTTAACCAACAGCTACAAGGTAACTGTCAAATGGGTCAGTTTGCTATGAAAATGCTTTGAGAACTAAGGAGAACATAGAACAATGAAGAGTACAGCACAACAGCAGGCCATTAGGGCCACAATGTTGTGATGAACTAGCTATAAAGCAAATCAAAAACACCCAAACACTAATCCTTCCTGCCTATACCATGTCCATACCCTCCATCTTCCTGCAATCCTCTATCAGATTACCCCTCAGCCTTTGGAGCTCCAGTGGAAACAACATTTTATTACGCCTCCTGTGATAGCACACACCCTCTAAATGAAGCAGCATCCTGGTAAACATATTCTTCACCCTCTCCAACGCCTCCACATCCTTCCAAGTGTGGGGCGACCAGTACTGTATGCAGTCATCCAGATGTGGCCCAACGAGAGTCTTACAAAGTAGGAACATGAGAATTGAGCTAAATTATTTGAATAATAAATGCAAGCATGTTGTACGCCTATTTCTAAACAACATACCAACTTGTGTAGCTACTTACAACTAGCAATGAACTAGGATGCCATGATCTCTCTGCTCAGCAACACCAAAGGACCTTGCCCATAACAGTGTTCTGTCTTGCGTTTGCCTTACTGAGGTGCAATTCGTCACATTTATCTGGGTCAAATTCCATTTGCCATTTCCCAGCCTATATCTGCAATTGATCTACATTTTGCTGTATTTATTGCCAGTTCTCCACACTATCCACAGCTCCATCAATTGTTTCATCATCTGCCAATTTACCAATGAAGCCATCTCCATTTAATGCTTGTCAATAATTATTTCAGAAAGACTCAGACAAATCAGATTTACCTGTAACGAAGAAATCGAAGTTGCTTTCTTTGAGCTGCTGTATCAGATTTCGGTGGTTGTCCCCTATATATTGTGATTCAGGGAGGGGAACAACCTCAAATGGAGTATTTTGCAATGGCGCAAATATTTGGATAAACATGTTTGTGAAGAGTAATCAATGCACTGTGACTATGAACAAACAGTTCATATCTTAGTGTATTCAAATGGGGATCTTATATACTCACTGTGCCTGGAGATGAAATCCACATATTTACACAATCAAAGTGAACACTCTTACTGTTAGGAGAAGTAAGAACCAAGATGCACTTATACCTCATCCGTAGCATGGACTCTCAAATTGCACCGTCCACTGCAATCTTGGTCAGCAACCAATAATTTCCTATCTTTTTCCTTCCTGTGTTCCTCAGGAGTAGAGTGACATTTGTGATTTCCCGGTCACGGGGAGCAATTCCTGACTAATTATTCTTGCACTGTGAATGCCTTCACAATCGCTTCAGCCTCTTTTTGCGAATCCGTGATGTCTTGTCCATCCACCGTCAGGATTTACAACTCTCCAAGCAATATCTCCTTATTAAAAGTGATGATACTCAATGCCGCCCAGGCTTCAATTTCTGGCATCTCTTCATGTCGGAAAACATTGGAGACTGACACAAAGTACGTGTACAGTTCTCTGCCGTTTCAGTGTGTCTGACAACTTCTCCAGTGTCATTTCCCAGAGGTCCAATATCCATTCTACACTCTCTTTTACTGTTTATACATCTGTAAAAGTACTCTTTGTATCCTCTTTAATATTCACAAAAAGAATTAGGTTTAATATCACTGCTATATGTCTTGAAATGTGTTATGCTCGAGAAGTACATCGTAATACATTATAATAAAACCAGTAAATCACAGTTAGATTTCTATAAAAATAGTATAAAAAAGTTAAATAAGTAAGAAATCCGATGTCAGATGGGAAGAGGCTGTCGCTGAACTATTGAGTGTGTGCCTTCAGGCTCCTGTACCTCCTCCATGATGGTAGAAATGGGAAGAAGGCATGTCCTGGGTGGTGGTGGTCCTTCATGATGGATGCTGCCTTTTTGAGGCAGCGCTCGTCAGTGATGTCATGGATGCTATTATTTCATCCATACTTTTCCTTAATTCTATTGTAATTATTCTGCACATTATTCTACACCTTCTGCATTATTAATGTTTTACCTTATCCTACCTCATTACACTGTGTAACGATATGATTTGATTTGTCTCAAGGGTATACATGCAAAAACATTCACTATTGCGGTACCTATGGCAATAATAAAAACATTCCAATTCCAATCTGTTGAACCCACTTCCCTGCTATTTATTGAAATACTGTCCACAGCCCTAGTTATGTGATTTGTCAGGACTTCAGACCTAGCATGTTTCAGCTGGAACCTGTCCAATCAAATCATCTCCATCCTTCCGCAATAGTGGAAGCAAAGTACCATGAATCTAAGCATTCTTCTCTTCCTCCAGCCAGCCCTCCTGTCACCCGCAGCCATTGGATCGTCTTGACTTAAGGAGGGACAGCTGTAGCCTAATAGGGGGCAGGTGTTTATAAGGGACTCGGGGACTGAGCCTGGGTGTGGGTTGTCCTACTCCGAAGCCGGTTTAACCCGATCTGTACCTGGGCTGCCGGCTCTGAATTCTGCTCTTTCCCTGGTTGCCGGCCTGCTCGGAATCCTGTTTTGCCCTGTTGCCGGCCTCTTCTGCATATGTTCTGTCCGGTTGGACTTGTTCCACTGCTTCTCTCGTGTGCGCTGGTCCCGCTGTTCCGCCTTAGTCGCCTTGCCTGCGCTGTCACGCTGTTGGTTGCCCTTCCCAATAAACCGGTGTATCACGGTAGCCCTACTGCTCACGCTGGACGCAGCTTTCTTCTGATTCCTTGCCTCCCTCAGGCAGGCCCGGCTGGACTGCCGCTGCCCGGTGGGGATTCTGCCCTTTCCACCCATTGCTCACTAAGGGTTGTGCCCCGCACCTGCCCAGGTGTCCGCTCCTTGCAGATGCCTCCGTGTTTTTAGCCTGGGAGGTGGCCCTGCCCGGGATCCATGCGGCCCGCCACGAGCTCTGGGATCCTCCTGCCCTATCACGAAATCGGGGATCCAGCCCCGCCTGCATAAGCCCCTGCATGCCACGGCATCCCCATCCTGTCCTACCCCTAGTACTTCAGTGCCTGCGTTCTGCATTCGGGTCCAATCCTGTCCCCGTCCTGACAAGCTCCTGGAGACTTGATACTATCAAAAGGCTTGTCAGGAGGCAGATAAGAGTCAGGAGTCTAGATGTAGGGATGAGAGTGATGAAAAACCAGAATGGGTAAGGATGGGATTTCTCTATTAGGTCTCCAGATAAAGTTTGAATAACCAACAGACTTATGATCTGTTATGGCTTCTGTCACATGAAGTGGATGTTTTTCACTGGGTACTGTAAAACAAATGGAAAGTTAAAAACAGTATATTCCACGAATGGATGGTTACGTACTCGTGACATGACAGTGGTACCCTTGTCACTTGACAGGGGTTGAAGCTGTACTGGACTTGAGGTAATGGTCTTGTGATGGTGAAATGACGTCATTTTCCCGCCAGTAGAGATCATGTGACAGTTTTTTTTTACTGGTTATAAAAGGAAGACCCCACCCTGTGAGGAGGGGCAGCTCGTGGCTGGATTTGTCAAGTTGATTTCATGCCACTGCGTGATTTAATGGGATGACGCAGTTTAGCTGAAGGTTGAAGTTTTATCAAATGCCAAAAGTTTAAAAGATCATTGCCAGCAGGTTCTTGAAATACTGCTAGTTCCGAAATCAGTGGAGAGTGAAGATCGAAGATCGAGGAGGATCTATTTCGACGGTGAAACGGGTTCGACCTTATTTAATCCTTAATCGAAAGGATTTCGTGGACTGTTCACGTGTTAATCTCTGCGGGAAAGCCGGAGATTGAGGACAGTGTGATAAAGGAAAGGTCAGTGCCTTTAAGCCGTTCCATTTTGTAAATTCGTCGTGGGAGAAGTTCGACATCGGGTATGGAAGTGAAGCGACGTGAAAGAAAATTTAAATAGTCTTATAAAGTCTCTCCTTTTAGCTGAACTGTGAGCATATCGAACTTTTGGCAATACTACTTTCAAGAACTGTTTTTGCAATATCGCTTTAAGGACTGTTTGAGCTGCCGCACAGCAGCTGTTTCCGGTTACGTTAGTGTTTGGTTACTTTTGGGGGGGTTTGTTTTCTGTGTTTAATAAACGTGTTATTTGTTATACAGAACCCCTTGCCGAACATATATTCATTGTTGCCGGAATATGTAACAGGATGACGTCAGCTTTTCTGTCAATGCAGAATCATCTCACCCACTTCCACGTAGCAAATCAGTGGTCAGCACTTTACACCACTTAATATCTTTGAATCCAAACCCCAGCTCCTGAAGGGAAAAAGGTAGGTCATCGGGCATCGTGAATAAATTATTGAGATTTATTTCTCGTCAGCTGAGGAATACTATGTTACCCTGCAGACTTTGTATGAATTGAACGAGCTGGTCTTTGTGCAATAGATGTCAAGTCTGATCTCTAATTGCGACTAATACGTATCTGTGGAGGGAAATCCCCATAAATGGACAACTGTAAATCCTGCATCGGACTCAGCTCCACCATAGACTTTCCATAGAGTCCAAAAAGAGAGAGTGACATTCCACAGATCTTCCCAGTTCACAAGCTGGGAATTCCCCTGGCTAAATTCATCTCAGATTTACTAAGTACAAACTAAGTTAATAGACATTTTTTTACCATTTAGAAGACATTTGGACATGTGCATTGATTAGAAAGATTTAGAGGGTCATTGAGGGCAAATAAGAAGCTCATTCAGGTAACTTGCTCAGCGTGGATGTGTTTGGCCGTAGTGCCTGTTTTCTGTGCAGTATATTTCTCCAAATCTATTGTATTAAGTAGTTCAAATTATTTTCTTTTTGTAATAGTGGACATGTGTTTTCAGCCGATGAATCTTTAACACTGAGTTTGTGGAAAAAGCTCCTCACTGATTGCCGATGTCAGCAGAGCAGCAGCTCGCTCTGGAACTGGCCCTGTGCTCTTTGAGTCTAGCTGATGTGCAGTCAGCTGGCAAACCAGTGCAGAGGATCAATTGTCAAACTGATCTACTGTCACTAGTGCTTCCAGCTCCCCTGTAAGCTGACTCCGTTATCGAGTGTGACTTTATATATAGTAAGCAGCACTCAGCCTTCGGGCTTAATACTGAATTAACCCCATGGACTGGCGTTATGAAGTGTCTGTGGGCCAAGATGGAAACATACCCAGATTAATTGTCGTAGGCCATGCTGAGCAGGCTCTCCAGAGAACAATTGTAGTAAGAGGACAGCTTGCATAATGTAGATTTTGAGTGAATGATGAGTGATAATCTCAAACACTTTAGAATCTCAGTGTTTCCTGTGGGACTACTAAACCTGTTCCACTATCCAGCAGAGATCAGAGGCTGGTCACTTTCTGAACTTGATACATTCATGGTGTTCTTTGTCTTCTTTCTTCTTCAATCTTTTTATTAGTTTTTATAAAAAAACATAACATAATATTATATTAAACAGGTTATGAATACAATAGATTTGAAACTGAAATTGGTAACAAAATAATAATATCTTATTAAACTATCAGCAAAAAGAAGATCATACAATAATCAATCTAACCTACATTGATTATACATGTAAAGGATTAAAATAATCGTCAAAAGAAAAAAAAAGTATAACATACAAGAAAAAATGTATATTTAAGAAAATAATAAAAATAAAACCTAAACTAACATGGGCAATAATAATAGTTTATATGTATATGATAGTGTCAAAAAACTCCGGAACTCCATACCAGAACAAGAATAATAAGAGTAAATGTCTGGAAGAAGCCAAATTAATTCTTATGTAAGTGTCGAATAAACGGTCCCCAAGTTTCTTCAAATTTAATTGATGAATCAAAAATAGTACTTCTAATTTTCTCTAAACTTAAACAAGAAATAGTTTTAGAGAACCACTGAAATGTGGTAGGAGGATTTACTTCTTTCCAATTTTGTAATATAGATCTCCTGGCCATTAATTTTACAAAGGCAATCATTTGTCTAATTGAAGGGGAGAATCGAGTATCATCTTCATTTAGTATACCAAAAATTGCAGTAATAAAATGAGGTTGTAAATCAATATTCCAAATTGAGGAAATGGTAGCAAATATGTCCTTCCAATAATTATGTAAAGTAGGACATGACCAAACATGTGGGTCAATGAAGCCACATCTAAATAACATCTGTCACATTGAGGATTAACATGAGAATAAAACCGAGCAAGCTTATCTTTAGACATATGAGCTCTATGTACAACCTTAAATTGTATTAAAGCATGTTTTGCACATATAGAAGAGGAATTAACCATTTGTATTTTCCCATTTTTCCGTTGAAATATGATTAAGTAAAAGACAGTTACAGAAATCTAAAAAAGATGGTGGTTTAGCTTTACCCAATTTTAGATTTTACTATTGGGCGAATAATATTCGGAATTTATTATACTGGAAATTAGACTTAGATTTACCATTGTGCCCACAGTGGGTAAATTTAGAATGTACTGATACACAAGGATATTCTCTATTTTCAGTTCTTGGTTCTTCACTCCCTGTTGATTTAGTTAAACTTAATAAACAGATATCTAACCGTATTGTCAAACATGGTGTTCTTTGTCTTACATCCACATCAGGTTTAAAAATGTTACTGGTGTTTATCTGCTGCACCTATATTTCCAGTACGCTCATCGCTACCCTTTCAGTGACAGATCTGAATGCCACTCGTATTGACCCAGACATTTACATTCGGACCTAAAATATCCTCTTCTACACCTCACCAATTGTTCACTTACATCGAAACAGTGCATCGTATTCCAATATATTTTCTGTGCAGTCATAAAAAGTACAAATTGATCAATGTATATTTCACCCTTTGTGTGTTCTACTGGTGCCTGTCGACCATGTGGCCTTGCTTATCTTGTTGCTGCTCAGTTCTGTTATTCAGCTGATGGAAGACTGACGTATCATAGAGGGAGAAAGATGAACTTAGAGAAATGGAGACTGCAAGAACTGCTTCTGTTCTCAGCCATTCTCCATGACAACAAGAATTCTGGACTGGCTGGTTGACAGGACACGCTCAAGGAACAAAGACAGAATGAATGTTAACAACGTTTGAGGGCAGCATTAGTGAAATAACGAAGTTGAACTTGTTCAGGTCTCGTACCACACATCCGCCAATCTCTTTGACACCCACAATCTTTAGGAATGAAATGCTGGAGCATCAGGTCTACGACTACCAGACTGGGTAACAGCTTCTTCCCTCAGGCTGAGAACCTAATAAATATCCTCTCACCACCAAGGTCTCATCACGAGCAATGTGAGCTGTTTATTGTTTACTGTTTACTCTTTACAATTCACCCGTGCTGCCCACTGCATGTATTGTGAATTTTATTTTAGCCATTTATTTGTGATAATGGTGTGTTTTATGTGCTGTGCTTTGTGGGTATATGTTTTCTGAGTGCACCATGGTTTGGAGGAACATTTCTTTATTTGGTTGTCTGTACTTGAACTTGAGTTACTGAACCTGTTGAGCTGGTGTATTTGTCGGTGTAGGTTAACAATGCACAAATTACAGAAGTGGAGGAAAGTCAAATTCACCTGTGCAGACTGAGGTAGATCCACTTTGCTTCTGATACTTTTGAGAATAAGTTGGGCTCTGGAAAACTCAGGGTTAACAAACAGAGGCCAAGAATATTTTGAAAAGGCATTTACCTTTAGGAAGAGATCTCACTGTCCATGGCTCTGGGAGAAATTCATTGAAACAGGCGGGTTTGTGGATCTTGGATATGAAGTAGAAATGTTGGTTATGGGGTTAGGGTACTATTATGTTGGTGGCAGTCTAACATGTCTGGTGCTATGAAAATGCTTTGTAAACAATGCAGAGTACTGTTGGGGGAGACAGTCTATGGGGGAAGCAACTATGGTGGCACTTCTGACACAGAGTCTGCCCCTGTGACTCAGATGACAGGGACATCAAAGATGCAATAATAACAGGGTTGACTTAGTGGGCGATTTTAATTTCCCAAATATTAATTAGCATCTCCATCGAGCAAGGGGTTTAGATGGAGTGGCATTGTTAGGTGGGTTCAGGAAAGTTTCTTGCCAAAATATGATGATAAGCCTACATGAGGAGAGGCTGTACTTGATCGAGTGTTGGGAAATGAACCTAGTCAGGTGTCAGGTCTCTCAGTGGTAGAGCATTTTGGAGATAGAAATCACAATTCTATCTCCTTTACCATAACATTGGATAGGGATAGGAACAGATAAGCTGGAAAACGTTTAATAAGAGTAGGGGGAAATATCATGCTATCCGGTAGGAACGTGGAAGCTTGAATTGGCAGCAGATGTTATCAGGAAATGTATGGCAGAAATGTGGTAAATTTTCAGTGGATGGTTGTGTGGATTCCTGAAGAGATGTGTTCTAATGAGACAGGGAGAGGATGGTACGGGACAGGAACCATGGGGTACAAATGCTGTTGTAAATCTAATCAAGAGGAGAGCAAAAGCTCATAAAAAGTGCGAAAGACTAGATAATGATTGAGATCTAGAAGATTGAAGCCAGAAGCGGCCAGGTGAAGGATTGATGAGCAGGATAAAGGAAAACCCCAAGACATTATACAATGACAGGAATAGCAAAGGGATAAGACGTGAGAGAATAGGACCAATAAAGAGTGCCGGGGGATACGTGTGAATGGAACACAGGCGACTGTGGAAGGCGAGGGGTGGAGCCCATGGCAATGATATTTGCTTCATGAATGGGTCAGAAGTAGTTCCGGAGGATTGGAGTGTTGCAGATCTTGTTCCATTATTCAACAAAGGAAGCAGAGTTAGCCCGGGAAATTGAAGACCAGTGAGTCTTACTTCAGTTGATGGTTAGTACTTTGGTGGAGAGATCCCGTGAGGTCGAATTTATAAACATATGGAGAGGTATAATATGATTAGAAATTAAAAGCATGGCTTTGTCAAAGAAGGTTGTGCCTTACGTCTGATTGAATTTTTTGAGGATGTAACTAAATATATTGATGAAGGTAGAGCGGAAAACGTAGTGTATATGGACTTTAGTAATGCAATTCATATGATATCCCATGGAAAGCTTATGGAGAAACTAAGCAGGCATGGGATCCAAGGGAAATTGCTTTGAGCATCCAGAACTAGCTTGCCCACAGATGGAAAAGTGTGATTTTAAACGAGGCATATTCCGCATGGAGTTCGGCGACCAGTGGTGTGCCTCAGGGACCTGTTCTGGACGCCCTTCTCATTCTGATTTTTATAACTGGTCTAGATGAGGAAGTGGAAGAGGATTTAGTAAATTTGCTGATGTCACAGAGGTTGGGCGTGTTGTGGATAGTATGGAAAGCTGTCAGATTTCACAGCAGAACATTGATATGGTGCAAAACTGGGCTGAGAGTTGGCAGATGGAGTTCAACAAAGATAATGTGAGGTGGTTCATTTTGATAGGTGAATTATGATGTCAGAATATAGTATTAATGGTAAAATTCTTGGCAGTGTGGAGGAACAGAGGGATCTTGGGGTCCAAGTCCATAAGACACTCAAAGCTGCTGTTCAGGTTGACTGTGGTTGATGAGACATACGGTGCATTGGCCTTCACCAACTGTGGGATTGAGATCAAGAGCCGAGAGGTTAATATTGCAGCTATATATACCCCTGTCAGACCCCACTTGGAATACTGTGTCCAGTTCTGGTCGCTGCACAAAAGGAAGAATGTGGAGACTACAGAGAGGGTGCAGAGGAGATTTACGAGGATGGTCCCGGTAGTGAGGAGCATGCCCATTGAGAATAGATTGAATGATCTTGTCCTTTTCTTCTCAGAGCAACGAAGGATGAGTGGTGACATAATAGAGGTGTATAAGATGATCAGGGGCTTTGTTTGTGCAGATAGTCAGAGGTCTTATCCCAGGGCTGAAAAGGCTAATGTGTGAGGGCACATTTTGAAGGTGTTTGGAAGTAGATACAGAGGAGATGTCAGGGGTAAGTATTTTAAGCAGTGAGTGATGAGTTCGTGGAATGGTGCAGGAGGATACAATAGGGTATTTGAAGAGACTCCTGGGATGGAACATGGAGTTTAGAAAAAATAGAGGGCTATGTGTAATCCGGGGTAAATTCGAAATTCAAAAAAATGTTCGGTAAACCATTGTGGGCCAAAGGACCTGCATTGTGCAGGAAGTTTTCCATGTTCTATGTTCTAAATGCTCTTCATATTACAAGACATTCAATCCTCGGTTTTATATTCTGATTCTCTTGAAATAAAATTTAACACGGCATTTACCTTCCTGACCACAGAATCAACCAACAAATTAAGTTTTCAAATGCTGCACAGGAATCCCAAATGCTTTTGCACTTCAGATTTTTATGTTTTATTTCCATTTAGAAAGCAGTAAAACTTTCATTTCTTCTAACAAAGTTTACAACCATAAACCTCTCAACATTGGATTCATCTGCCACTTATTTGACCATTCCCTTAATGTGTCGAATTCTTCTGTATCTTCCCTATTCTTTCAAATCCACCTGCCGATTCACTTATCTTTGTATCGTCTGCAAACTTTGCAACAAGGCCATCAATTCCATCAGGTCCATCAATCACATCATTCAAATCATTCTGATATAATAAAAAAAAATTGGTCACAACACAAAGCCATGAGGAACACCAATAGTCAGGGTAATGAATCAGAAAAGAATCCCATTCTCCCCGCTCTTTTCCTCCTGCTAAGCAGCACTTCTTGAATCCGTGCTGGTATCTTTTCAATAATACCATGGGTTTATAGTTTGTTAAACAGCCTTATGTGTGGCAGCTTGTGAAAAGCCTTCTGAAAATCTATGTCCACAACATCAACGTATCTACATCGACACAACATCAACATATTTGTCTATCTTATTTTTTTCTTTCTTCAAAGAATTCCAACAGATTAGTCAGGCAAGGTTTTCTCAAGGAAACCATGCCTCCGACAAGCTATTCGTGCCTCCCAGAATCCCTAAACCACATCCTTTACAATCAACTCCAACATCGTCCCTACCACTAAAGTCTGATTATCTGGCCCCTTGTTTCCTATCTTCTGCCTTTCACATTTCTTAAAGAGTGGGGCGACTGGGACGTTCCGGAGTTTGGAGAACAATTCCAGTCCCATCATGCTCGGAGTCTCTTTACATCCACTGAGTGGAAAGCTTGGTATATTCCCGACTGATCGAGTTTCTTTTCACGGTTCAAAGACCGATAGGCTTGTGAATTGATCATTACAAATTGTCCTGTGATTACACAGCTTGTACCTTGGTTTACTAGGTGGCGCAGCTTGAGGGGATGGAAGTCCTTGTTCCATCTTGCATCTCAATAAATAAGTAAATAATAGATTTGGGGCATCACATCTGAACTGCGGAGGAATTTGGGGTGGGAGAAAAAAAAATGATCAGTGGTCCTGGTCCAGGTGAGTCCAGCAAATAGGATAACCACTGAAAAGTGACTGCTAAGCAGCTGAGAAATAAATATAGGAATCAGAATCAAAAGGTTAATATACTCTGCATTGTTATGTAAAGTGCGTGCGCTTGTTACAGGATCAATTAGATTAGGGAGTTAAAAGTGTGCCTCAAAGACTGGAGGAAGATTGCTGATATTCATGATACTTTGGTCCCACTTTTGGGGAGGAATGGAGATGATTTGATTGGACAGGGTACAGCTGAATCATGCTCGGACTGAGGTCCTGACAAGTCACATAACTACGGCTATAGACAGTCTTTCACTAAATTGCAGGGAAATGGGTTCAACAGATTGGAAATGTTATGGATGATGTTTAAGTGTATCTTGTTTCTCACTTCTTCTGGCAGCAATAGTGTTAACTTTGATGTCTAAATATGTGGATTTGTTCCCAGGGACAGTGAGGACATACGACCCCCAACTGACGACACTGAGTCAGGACCTGTTTGTTCATGGTCACCTTCAATTGATTATTCTTGGCAAACTTGTTTATCCAAATAGAAGCTATTTACATAGAGCTTGATAAGGGTAGGCAGTGCATGTATCTACATTGATTTTACTCAGGCGCTGGGCAAAGTCTTTTTGGATGGTAATCCGGAAAATTCAGATGCATGTGGTTGGCAGGGAATTGGCTGTTTGGAGTCAGTACTGGCTTTCGCATAAGAGACAGGAGGAGTGGTTGAAGGAAAACATTGGAGCTGGAGGTCTTCGATTAGTGGAGTTTCACAGCGATCTATTATGGGACCTCTGCTGCTTGTAATGTCTCTAGATGTCCTGGATGAAAATGTAGATGGATTCGTTAGTAAATTAGCAGATGATACCAGGATTGACGGAGCTGTGGATAGTACAAGGGAGTGGCAATAAATACAACAAAATATAGATCAGTTGCAGATATAGGCTGAGAAATGGCAGATGGAATTTGACCCAGAGAAATGTGAGGAACTGCAACTCTGCAGGGCAAATGCAAAGAGACAGAACTCTGTTATGGACAAGGTCTTTTAGAGTGTTGCTGAGCAGAGATCATGGCATCCCCATTCATTGCTAGTTGAATGTAGCTACACAGGTTGATATGTTGCTTCAGAGAAGCTTACAGAATGCTTTCATTTATTTGTCCAGGTACTGAGTTCAAAATTCATGTTCCAACTTGGTAAAACTCTCGTTGGGCCACGTCAGGATCACTGCATAAAGTTCTGGTGGCCCCACACTTGGAAGGATGTGGAGGCTCAGTAGAGGGTGCAGAGTATGTTTACCAGGATGCTGCCTCAGTTAAAGGGTGTGTACTATCACAAGAGGGGTAATAAAATAGTTGTTTTCACTGCAACTCCAGAGACTGAGAGGTGATCTGATGCAGGAAGATGGAGGGATTTGGACATTAGGTAGGAGGGATTAGTGGGTTTGGTTTACCAATGACGGACTGGGTCATATTTACTACTACTGACAGGCTTTTCCGTACAATGGCATTGATGCTTCCATATCAGGCCACGAGAAAACCAGTCAATATACTCTCTAACAAACAACTGTGGAAATTTGTAAATGTTTCAGCTAACATGTCAAATTTTGTCAAGCTTCCAAGAAAGTATAGCGTTTTTGGTGACATTCAAAATCTACTCAAATTTCTATTGAAATATAGCCGCCGAAATACCTTCTTTACCACAGCATAAATATGTTGGGTCCAGGTTAGGTCCTCGGATATTTTCACACCCAGGAACTTAGCTCCCTCATTTAATTTCTGATCCCTCCATGAGGATTGGCGTGTGTTATTCTCTCAACTATTTTCTGTCACCTGTCCTCATACCTGAACCCTTTTCAGTGCAACAGCACTCCAGAAAGCATGCTGTGGAATTCTTCCATGGGCAACAAAGTCAATAGTCTGAGATAACGGAGCTGCAAGCTGAATTCACTGTTCTTTGTTTCTTGTCAATTCACAGGAAAATATGTGCGAAAGTCTGAGATGCATATTCCCACATAGCTGTCCAGAACACAGCAGGTAACCGTTTGGTAAGTAAAGATCTGTTAAGAGCTCGTAAGAACAATGCATTCCAGTCATCCACAACTCTCTGAGTCAAAAGCCTACCTCTCATGTGCCCCTTGAACCCATGCCTTCTCACTCTAGATGCCTGCCCTTTGGTATTTGACATTTCAACCACGGGAAACAGATACTCCCTGTCTAATCTATCTGTGCCTCTTTTAATCTTATAAACTTTTATCTGATCCCGCCTCAGTCTCTGGTGTTCCAGAGAAAACATTTCAGCTTCCTTTCCAATTGTATCCAGTCTCAATTGTAAGCCAAGCTGATGCTAAGGAAATACACCTCCAGAAATATGATTTTGATTTCTGCAATGAGTATGTGTGTGTATGGCAAATATCCATCAGCATTTCCTGGTGAATGATTCAGAGCACACGACTAATGATAAGAGGATGTTCATCATGACATTGGAGTTGTTTCCTTCTGTGTAATAAAGTACTTCAATTTGCTGCATCCGACTACCACTTCTGAGCTGTTATAATTTGAGAATGAAAAATGCTAAAAGTCCAAGTGCAACTATTATATTTATATTTTCTGCCAATTACACTACTGACAGTTAGGGCAGAAATAAATGTCTTCCTTCTCTGGCCGTGGTCAGGGCTTTCTTCACCATGTCACTAGCTTCCTCTTGGGTTTCAGTGCAGTCCAGTACACATCCCACGTGGAGACTGAGGAGAAGCCTTACACTCAGATCTAGAATAATTCTTCATTGCTGTTTCTGGAGCAGTTTGGTCTTACTAGTCAGAGTTGTTATTCCTTGGCTGAACGCCCAGACCCGTGGACCTCTCTTAGCCTGGCCTCTACTTATTGACCTATTTGGTACGGCTGATACTGCCGAGAGCCAAAGCGGAAGCCCCTGTCTCCAGACAACATAGAACTCAGGGTCATTGAGGCACAATGGCCTCCAAACCTAAAGCTTGTGGTCCTCTTTCAGGCCTTTATTTTTTGCTATCCCTTATTTTAAGCATTGACACAATTTAACATTCATCATAAACCACTTCCTCCTGTATCCAAACCTTTATGAATCAGGTTTTCTATCCGATTCAATGTTAAATGTTTATTTTATAACATTTTTATGGCTCCAAGCTTTCAGTAACAAATGAATATTGCTGACCTTGTATTGTAGATTGGGAATTGCACAGAGGGTTAGGATCACCTAAAGTCTGGATGGTGACAATCTTCAATCTTCCACGACTCTTCAGTCAGTGATAAATGGATGCTTTAGTTGTGTCAAAATAATTCGTCATCGGCTAAGCACTATCTCTGAGCTTAGTCTATTTATTTACTCGTTGAATAATTCACGTCTTCCTGTTGGAATTCTTTGAGGAGAATACAAGTAGGATAGATAAATGGGATGCAGCGGATTTTGTTTATCTGGACGTCAGGAAGGCCTTTGACAAGTTACCACACAGATGGCTGATTACAAAACTAAGAGCCCATGATATTACTAGAATGTTATTAACATGGTCAGGTCATTGGCTGATTGGTAAGAGGCAGCAATTGGGAATAAAATGCTCCTTTTCCGGTTACCTGCCAGTGGCCAGTGGTGTTCCACAGTGGTCGGTGTTGGGATCACTTCTTTTTTTTTGCTGTATATAATGACTTATATGATAGAATAGATGGCTGTGTTGCCAAGTTTCAGATGTTAGAAAGATTCGTGGAAGGGCATGTAGTGTTGAGGAAACAGGTAGAATAGGAACATACAGAACGTAGAATTGCAACAGCACAATACAGGCTTCTTGGTCCACAAAGCTGTGTCAAATATGTCCTTTCTTTAGAACTTTTGCATTATGCCGATGACCTTTTGCTTTAAATTTCTAATGTTAAGACTTCATTACCTTTCGTACTTCCTTCATTCTCCTGTTTTTGCCAGTTTTCAGGACATAAAATAAATTTTCATAAGAATGAAAATTTTCCTTTGAATAATTTGGTATCAATTAATAGCAACCTTACTTTTAAAATTGTAAGAAATCAATGTAAACACAAGGAAATCTGCAGATGCTGCTAATTCGAGAAACACACACAAGATGAAGGTGGAACGCAGCAGGCCAGGCAGCATGTATAGAAAGAAGCATTGTCGATGTTTCGGGCCGAGACCATTCGTCAGGACTAACTGAAAGAAAAGATAGAGATTTGAAAATAGGAGGTGGAGGGGGAAATGCAAAAATATAAGAAAAGACCTGAGTGGGTGGGTTGAAGCAAAAAGCTAGAGAGTTGATTGGCAAAAGGGATACAGGGCTGGAGAAGGGAAAGGAACATGGGAAGGGAGGCCTAGGGAGAAAGAAAGGTGGAGAGGAACACCAGAGTGAGATGGAGAACAGGCAGCATGATGGACAGAGAGAGAACAAAAAGTGGCGGGGGGGGGGGGGGGAAATAACTAAATCAGGGCTAGGGTAAGAAGGCGAGGGGCATTAACGAAAGTTAGAGAAGTCAATGTTCATGCCATCAAGTTGGATGCTGCCCAGACGGTATATAGAAAAAGGAAGACATCTCCTTCGTCCTGGAATGAAAAGCCTCATCCCAAGAGCAGATGCGGCGGAGACGCAGGAATTGCGAAGAGGGGATGACATTTTTGCAAGAGACATAGTGGGAATACAAATAGTCCAGGTAGCTGTGAGATTCAGTCGGCTTATAGAAGATATGTGTAGATAAGCCGTCTCCAGAGATGGAGACAGGTAGATCAAGAAAGGGGAGGGAGGTGTCGGAAATGGACCAGGTAAATTTGAGAACAGGATGGAAGTTGGAGGGAAAGTTAATGAAATCAACGTGTTCAGCATGCGTGCAGAAAACAGCACCAATGCAGTCGTCGATGTAGCGAAGGAAAAGAGGGGGGCAGATACTCGTATAGGCTTGGAACATGGACTGCTCCACAAAGCCAACAGAAAGGCTGACGTAGATGGGACCCATGCGGGTGCCCCTGCCTGCACCTTTGGTATGGAGGAAGTGGGAGGAGCCAAAGGACAAATTATTGAAAGTGAGAACGAATTCCTCTAGACGGAGGTGAGTGGTGATAGACGGGAATTGGTTTGGTCTGGAATCCAAAAATAATCGGAGAGCTTTAAGACCTTCTTGGTGGGGGATGGAGGTATATAGGGACTGCACATCTATGGCGAAAATAAAGCAGTGGGGGGCAATAGAACTAAAAATCACCGAAAAAATTCAGAACATGAGAAGTGTCACGAACATAGGTGGGAAGGGATTGAACAAGGTTGGATAAAACAGTGTCAGGATACGCAGAAATGAGTCCGGTCGGGCAGAAGCAAGCTGAGACAATAGGTCTACCTGGACAGGCAGGTTTGGGCATCTTGTGCAGGAGGCTGAGACGGGAAGTACGGGGTGTGGGAACTATGAGATTGGTGGCAGGGGATGGGAGCTCCCCTGAGCTGACAAGGTTGGTGATGGTTTGGGAGACAGTGGCCTGGTGCTCCTTAGTAGGGTCATGATCGAGGTGTAAGTAAGAGGAGGTATCAGTGAGTTGTCGCTGTGCCTCGGCCATGTAGAAGTCAGTACACAAGGCCACGACAGCGCCCCCTTATCAGCGGGTTTGATACTGAGTTTGGGGTTGGAGCGGAGAGCAGAGCTTTCGGAAGAAGTGAGGTTGGAAGTGGAACAAGTGGAAGTCCAGATGGTTGATGTTCCGTCAGCAGCTAGCAATAAAGAGATCCAGAGCAGGCAGAAGACCAGAGCGGGGTGTTGATGAAGAGGAGTTTGGTTGAAGACGGGTCATCGGTGGGGGTGGGAGTCCTTGCCGAAGAATTAGGCTCGTAGACGGAGCCGGCGGAAGAAAAGTTCAGCATCATGGCGTACGTCGAACTCGCTGAGGTGTGGGCGAAGGAGCACAAAGATGAGGTCTTTACTGAGGACAGAGCACTCTGCCTCAGGGAGTTGAATGTCGGAGGGGATGGTAAATTCCCGGCACGGTTGAGAGATAAGATCACAGGGGAGAGGCTGGTGAAGTCGGTGGAGAGGGGAGGATTAGGGTGAGAGGAAGGTGGAGCCTCTGAGGGTCCAGGAGCTGACGATGGGATTGAGGGAGAGGAGAATGCAGAGTGGTGCTTGGGGAAGGTCAGACAGGAGTCACAACCGCTGCACGTGAAGACCCGGCCTGGTGTTCAAGGCTGGAGTCGCAGTTGGGGTCTGCGCAATTGCGTTGAAGGTGTCCATGGTCGTTGGAACTGGCATTGATGATGCTGGAGTCCGGGTTTTGAATATGCCCTGGGTTGCTGTGGCAGCCGAGATCGACGGCGGGGCCATTCCATGGTCTTTGGAACCAGCATTGATGGTGCTGGAGTCCGGATTTTGAATATGCCCTGGGTTGCTGTGGCAGCCGAGATCGACGGGGGGCCATTACATGGTCTTTTGAACCAGTATTGATGGTGCTGGAGTCCGGGTATGAGAGAGTGTGAGATGTTTGAGAGAGCCATGGTTTTCAAGGGACATTGGAAGATTATTTCGAAAAAGAGAAAGATCTATAATGAATATAGGCAGCATGGTGTAAATGACGTGTTTGAGGAATATAAAGAATATAAATAAATTTTCTTAAGGAAGAAAATAGAAACGCTAAAAGAAGATACGAGGTTGCTTTGGCAAGTATGGTGAAAATAAATCCTAAAGGTTTCTACAGTTATATCAATAGCAAAAGGATAGTAAGGGAGAAAATTGGTCCCTTAGAGAATCAGAGTGGACAGCTATATGTGGAGCCAAAAGAGATGGGGTCGATTTTGAACAATTTATTTTCTTCGGTATTCAATAAGGAGAAGTAAATTGTATCGTGTAAGATAAGGGAAACAAGTATGGTAGTTGTGGAAACTATGATGAGTAAAAAAGAGGAAGTACTGGCGCTTTTAACGAATATAAAATGGCAAAAGCCTTTGGGTCCTGACAGGATTTTCCCTTGGACCTTGAGGGAAGTTAGTGTAGATACAGCTAGGGCTGTGACAGAAATAGATCAAATGTCATTAGAGACGGTCAACCCTACTTCGAGACACACCGCTAATTCTGCGACACCTCTGGTGCCTGACTGCATCGGTCTCGACCATTGCTCTGGATTCATCAGCTGCGTGGAGAGCATTCAACCCTGCATGGGCAACAGCTTGCTTTATGTATCGTACTACCCTGACTTGCATATTGACTTTCATCCGCGAAGGTACAATATCCATGGTCGAACCTGACCAGCGGAGGGCCATCAACAGCATGTCTGACTATGGCCCCCTCTCCTGCTGCGATGAGGCCAAGTATATGTTGAATGAGCAACGACTCATATTCCGATTGTGTAGCCTCCAATCTCGACGGCATGAACATTGATTTCTTCAAATTCAAGAAATGAATATCCTGTGCTTCTTCCGCCCACTCCACCTCAGCGTTCCTTCGGATCCCCCCGCCCCATTCTGGTGGCTTTTTACTCCTTCACTTCCCCTCACGCACCGCCATGACCTCCTCATCAATTCTGTCTGGCTCTCCATCTCTTTTGTGTAATCCCGTGGTCCTGCGTCTCTCCTGTTAGATTCCTTTCTCTTCATCTCTTTGCCTTTTCTGCCTGTCACTCAGCTCTTCACATAATCGTTCCTCCAGAAACCAGACCCCTCCCGCACTCACTTGTCCTTCTACTCCTCCCCCATCACCTAATTCTGGCTTTTGTCTCTTTCTCTTTAATCAGAATGAAGGTTCCCAGCCCGAGCTGTCGACTGGTTGCTGAGTTCCTCCAACATTCTCTGTGTGTTTGCTTCTGTTTGTTTATTGATTAAAATAATCAGACTGGTTCAGTGGAAGAGGAATTTGTGGAATGGTCAGAGACAGTTTCATACAGTAGTTTATTTACCCAGGAACATGCCATTTCAGTTGTAATCTGTGTAAAGAGGTGGTATTACAGAGAGTTCTTGCGGTGAAGGATCCTGAATATGAGCAGTGGCAGATGTTTAAGGAGAAGGTTCGTTAGAGCCGACATTTATCCCGATCAGACAGAGGAATCACAGGGAGCAAACAACAGTCTGTGGTTAAAAGAGTTCAAGGTAAATATTAACTCAGAGAACAAACAAAGAGGCAACGACAGGGTGGACAAAACAGTCGGGATTTTTCCAGTAACTCATGATGAGACAAAAGATAAAAATATCAAGGAAAAACAGATTAGTTAACTCAATAATTTCCATTAGTGTTTTCAGTGGGCCATAGCAAACATCCTACAGATATCTAACGGTGACATTTCAATGCTGTGCCATAATGTGTAGCAATCACCATCAGGGGTGATAAACTAATGGGACTAAAAGCAAAAATATCCAGTTCCCAACGACCTGCACCAGACGGTTTCACAGGAAGGCTGGAGAGAAAGTAGAGACATTGGAATCTGTCAAAAATCACTGTTACAGAAAGGTCCCAGTGGAGCTGAAAACCATTGCTGAAGGGTGGAAGAGAAAGGAAAACAAAGTAGGTAACTGTACTGGAGTCTATAATCTGTGAAGAAATGACAAGTCATTTAGAAAAGTTTAATGTCATTGAACTAAACCAAGAGGGTTTACAGTCAGATTCACACAGCACAGAAACAAGTCTTCAGCTCAAATGGTCCACACTGACCAAAATTCCTATCTGAGCTTCTGGTCTGTAACCGCCTCACAACGATATTATGAACAATGTTATCCTCCGTCCTTTTCCCATTTCCCACCTTTTGACCCATATCCTTCAAAACCTTTGCTTCCCATTAGCCTGTCCGAGTACTGCTTCAATGTACCTGATTCAACCACACCCCCAGTAGCTCATTCCATTTGCTGACCAGCCTGTGCTTGGAAATGTTGCCCTTCAGGTTCCTATTAGATCTCCTCTTACACCAATGCCTTCCGGTTCCTGATTCCCCAACACTGGCAGAAAGACTGTTTTATTCGACCCACACTGCAATACACCTCTGCAATACCAGCACTCATTCTCTGACATTCCAGGGAAAATTGTCCAAAACACCTTTCACAATTCAGTCCTTTCAGATCCAGTCACATCCCAGTAAATCTCCTCTGCACTCTTTCCAGCTGATTGGTGTCTGTCATACAGCAGGGCGACCTGAACTAAACACTATTTGCAAAATACGGCGAAACCAACGTGGTGTACATCTGCACCATTTCTTCCCAGCTTCTATATTCGGTGCCCTGACTGAAGGACAGTGTTCCAAACCCCTCTTCACCACCCTGTCCATCTGGAACCTGGTCTTGGACCCTGTAACCTGGGTTACTGAATATTAAAACAACACACAGAAAATGCCGGTGGAACACAGCAGGCCAGGCAGCATCTATTAGGAGAAGCACTGTCGACGTTTCGGGCCGAGACTCTTCACCCCACACTCAGGTTGGAGGAATAACACCTTATATACCAGCTGGTTAGCCTCCAACCTGATGGCATGAACATTGACTTCTCTAACTTCCGTTAATGCACCTTCTTACCCCATCCCTGACATATTTAGTTTTTTTCCCCTTTTTCCCTTTATTTTTTCTTTCTCTCTCTGCGCATCACTCTGCCTGTTCTCCATCTCCCTCTGGTGCTCCCCTCCCCTTTTCTTTCTCACTCGGCATCCCGTCCCATGATACTTTCCCTTCTCGAGCTCTGTAACCCTTTTACCAATCACCTCTCTGGCTCTCAGCTTCACCCCACCCCCTCCGGTCTTCTCCTGACATTTTGCATTCCCCCCCACTTTCAAATCAATTACTATCTTTCCGTTCAGTTAGTCCTGACGAAGGGTCTCGGACCGAAACTTCGACAGCCCTTCTCCCTATAGATGCTGCCTCGCCTGTTGCGTTCCACCAGCATTCTGTGTGATACCAGAGTTTTGAGACTTTATAGGGGAAGTTGGAGAAGTGAGTCTTTGTACTTTCAGGGGCATTTACCACATGTAAG